>NW_006770161.1:923061-924400 GCF_000442215.2 Lipotes vexillifer
GAAAGAGCATCCCAGGTTGGGGTTAGGGGACAGCTAGTGCAGAGGCCTGGAGGTAGAAGGTGTTTTTGAGGAACAGCAAAGGAGGCTAGTGTGGCTGGTGCTGAGGGGTTGGGGATTCCTGGGTACTGCCATCAGGTCCATCACCTCATCCACAGACTTGGAGTTGAGCTAGAGTCTGATGATAAGCAGATGCCCCAAGGTGTGCCTGGTGATCAGGAGGTGGGTGAGGTATCTTCCAGCTCTGGATCCTGAGTCCTTTCATCCAGTTAATGAGTATCATATTGGAGATTGGTCATATATGATCTTACTAGTCTGTGGTAGCCTCTGTGGAGCCTGGGGGGGGGGTTAGCTTGGGAACAGTCTTCCCCTTGATTCCAGAGAATTCACCATCATCTCTCTTGGATGATCCTTTTACAAACCCTGGTCTATGTCTTGGGAGTAAGATCTTTTCTGATCAGCACTAGTGATGCAGGACAATGGAGACAGGGTCCCTCCTCACAAAAAAGAATGAAATAATGCCATTTGTGGCAATATGGATAGACCTAGAGATTATCTTATTAAGTGAAGTAAGTCAGACATAGAAAGATAAATATATGATATCACTTATTTGTGGAATCTAAAAATGAACTTATTTACAAAACAGAAATAGACTTACAGACATAGAATACAATCTTGTGGTTACCAAAGGGGATAGACAGCGGGAGGGGGAGAGATGAAATAGGAGTCTGGGATTAACAGATACACACTACTATATATAAAATAGGTAAAGAGCAAGGCCTTACTGTTTAGCACAGGGAACTATACTCAATATTTTGTAATAACCTATAATGGGAAAGAATCTGAAAAGGAATATATATTATATATAATATATAATAAGAATATATATATGTATAACTGCATCACTTTGCCATAGACTTGAAACTAACACAACATTGTAAATTAACTATACTTCAATACAAAAATAATGCAAAAAAAAAAAAAAGTAAGACAGGTTCCCTGCTGGCACTCAGAGAGGACTCTCAGGTTGGATATAAGGAATGCTCAAGTAGTCATTTAGATGCTCAAATCTACTGAGAAATGCAAGTCAAGACCATTTAACTGAACTGATCCAATCTTGTAAGGAACGTTTGCTGGCTTCAGATCATGGATAACCCACTGGTGCTTATTAAACAGGGAAGTAAGTTGAAGAGCTCCATGACTTACCCTACTTCACAAGGACTTTGAGGGTGTTGCAGTGTATCTTCATATCTTTGTAAGACACTTCTCTGACTCAGCAAAAAAATCTCTTTTAGTTCCTGGGCTTAAGCAAGCAGACTTTGGGGAAAGAGGACATTTGTCA
>NW_006770161.1:924410-956404 GCF_000442215.2 Lipotes vexillifer
ACACTAAGAACATTAAAGATCAGAATGTAATAGACCCCTCATTGGCTGGTTAAAGATAGTGTCAGCTTAGTAGCCTTCACAAGGAGAAAATCCTGGAAAGGAGATGTGCACTTTCACCCAAGTGGTCTTGTTCTCATGGACCCCATCATAGTGGCCAGACTGCTCCGTGGACAAACAAATGTCCCTTGGGTCCTCATACAGAAGATATTTCGCAGATGCTCCTGCCACCTTTCTGCTCAAGGAGCTTGCTTTTGCAGCTGTGAGGTTAGCTTTGGACATTGATTCACAAAGCTTCTTAGCCAGAAATCCCACTTCTCTGTTTCTCCCCAAATCCCACAGTTCCTCAGGCCCAGCTCAAACCTTGTACCTTCCATGAAGATGCCCAGAATCTTCACATTCTCTGCCTCTTCTAAAGCCCTAGGGCACTCCCTGACTGCTCCCACCACCTCTAAATCACAATCCGTTTCATGCTCCATCTCCACATTTTGGGTAGAAGTATCTTATAGTTGGTATTCAGAGTTTATCCTCCAGGGCCAAGCATCAGACTTTTTGTAGTCTCTGGGTTTCTTGAAGCGTGTATTTTTCATTTGCGCGTCCCCAGTGCCAGCAAGGTGACACATCATGGGTTATCATCAAGTATTTGTTGCCAAAATCAGTATAATTAGGTGAATGAATTTACGTCAGCAAAGAGAGTATGCCCAGCACAGGATATACACTATATTATGAAGAACTAGTGCAAATGAACAAAAAAACAATCAGAAAACCAAGAGGTACATGTATAAAAGACTAGGTGGAATAATTCATAGCAGATAGATTAGAACTGGTCAGAATGGCCATCATCAAAAAATCTACAAACAATAAATACTGGAGAGGGTGTGGAGAAAAGGGATCCCTCTTGCACTGATGGTGGGAATGTAAATTGATTCAGCCACTGTGGAGAACAGTATGGAGGTTCCTTAAAAAACTAAAAATAGAACTAACATATGACCCAGCAATCCCACTACTGGGCATATACCCTGAGAAAACCATAATTCAAAAAGAGTCATGTACCAAAATGTTCATTGCAGCTCTATTTACAATAGCTAGGACATGGAAGCAACCTAAGTGTCCATCGACAGATGAATGGATAAAGAAGATGTGACACATATATACAATGGAATATTACTCAGCCATAAAAAGGAATGAAACTGAATTATTTGTAATGAGGTGGATGGACCTAGAGACTGTCATTCAGAGTGAAGTAAGTCAGAAAGAGAAAAACAAATACCATATGTTAACACATATATATGAAATCTAAAAAAAAAAAAAGGTCATGAAGAACTTAGGAGCAAGATGGGAATAAAGATGCAGACCTAGTAGAGAATGGATTTGAGGATACAGGGAAGGGGAATGGTAAACTGAGACAAAGTAAGAGGCATGGACATATATACACTACCAAACGTAAAATAGATAGCTAGTGGGAAGCAGCCACATGGCACAGGGAGATCAGCTTGGTGCTTTGTGACCACCTAGAGGGGTGGGATAGGGAGGGTGGGAGGGAGGGAGATGCAAGAGGGAAGAGATATGGGGACATATGTATATGTATAACTGATTCACTTTGTTATAAAGCAGAAACTAACATACCATTGTTAAGCAATTATACTCTAGTAAATATGTTAAAAAAAAGAAAATAATCTAAGATAAGAAAAAAAAACTACAATTTTTTCATAGCTCTGCTCCTTATAATATAGAAAACAAAGCTGCAAGTTCCATATCCAATATTAAGGGTTAAATAAAATCTGATACATAGGTATTCTGTGGAATATTCTACAGTCATTATATAAAGAGCACTTATGGAGATTTTATACAAATTGAACTACCATTTTAAATATAATGTCTAAAGATAAAGTAAAGTATTGTCATCATTCAGCAGCTTTACTGAGTAGGGGAAGAAGGGATGAGCAAGAATTAGAAGAGCTGGAATTCAAGGGAGGGGACATTTATTTGATTTATATTTTACCCTTCCTGAACCTTGGATTCACTGTCTACAGAATGGGCATGGAAATGTTTACCTTTTACCATGAGATATAATGCGTGCCAAATTCAGGGTCTGAGAATAAAGGGCATGCTCAATGAATGTAGATATTATTATTATTAGAAAAAAATTCTGCACCATAATCTAGAGCAAGGAACCAAGATTATGACAAATAGTTAAGAATGAACAGGTAACAAACTGGCTTTGATGTTGCTTCTACTACAGTAGGAATTTTAGGAGGGATAGATTGCTAAGAAGATGAGGTAGGATTTTGAAGGATGGGCAGATGGGGTGAGGGGAACATGGTAGGAGGGTGAAAAGACAAAGATGGGGCAGTGAGGAGGCAATGTGTATGGATTATGGGGAAAGGCAGAGGCTGGCCTGATTAGTAAAGAGGGGTGTTTATGTTAGCGAGTGGTGGATGTATGATGAGGATAAGATTCTTTGTGGTCTTTGCCGGTATCTATTTTTTAATGAAAGCAAATATTCTAATGGTAAGGTAAGTATTGGTGGAAAACTGAAGCTTCTGATGGAATGGAAAGAGTTAACAAACTCAGACTTCATTCTCTGCCTTCCATTCCTATCCCAACACCCTGTCAGGAAATGACCCAGGAAAAATCATTTACAAGTTAGTGTGAATTCATGCCTACTTGTCCTTATTTTCAACAATCAATCAAAATTCACTGGAGAATTCTTCAAAGTATTTGCACTTTCAATCTTATTCTTTACTAGAGAATGAAATACGTTGCTCCATGTTGCAGGAATTCCAGTCACTGGGGACTCTGGAGAGAGGCATATTTAGTGCTGACATTGAATGTGTAAATTGTCAGTAACTCTGTCTACACATAATGCCACTCCTACCATAAATTTATCACTTTGCTTATTTGCTCATTAATTAATTCAATTATTGGTCCATCCATCCACCCATCCATCCATCCATCCATCCATCCATCCACCTTCCGTCTATCCTCTATCCACATCTAGCCATCCATCTATCCATCCAACCACTTTTTTTTAGCAATCTTTCATCAAGCATGTATCGTGTGCAGGCAGAATGGCAGGCATTGGGATTATAAAAGTAATATGACATAGTTCAAGTCCTTGAGGACCTTGGAAGTTTATGCTTGAACAAAAGCCCTCTTCAAATATTCTGCAAAATGTTTTTTGTGTAGAATTAGTTAGCTAGATGAAAGATAGCAAAATAATAAAAATATGCATATCTCTTGTCCAGAGACTTTGAACACAGTGGGCAGCTGCGGATCAGCTCTCATAGTCCTCCAGTATAAATTCCAAGTGGGGTGTCCTGAAAATCCCCTCAATATTTGGCCCCCTCAACCATTCCCTCCTCACCTTCTACCCCTCCTCACCACTCTAACCCACACTGCAGCTCTCCTGCACCAGCTCTTGCTCTTGAGCATGCCAAACTTTTTCACATATCTGTGCTTTTGTGAGCATGCTATATTCAGTCTGGAATATTCCTCTTCAGTCTCTCACTGTCCTAATGTTCCTTCCTAGCCCTATTCTTACACCATTTTCTCTCTGAAGCCTTCCTGGTCTTCCCTAGGTAGAGCAAGCCACTGTCTCATTTGTGTCCAAGAGCACTTTAGAGATGCCTGAGACCATTGTGAGGTTTGTAAAATAGTAGGTACCAGGGTGCAGTGGAAAGAAAACACGCGTGATTCCAAGAGGGATGGTTGACCATGAATTCTGGCTCCATCCCTCACAACATTCACAAACTGCTTGACCTTGGTTTGGTTATCTGACATGTCTAAATTCCTGCCATTCTCACACTCTCATTATTTGCCTTATTGGAAAAATAACCCCTCACTGAGTTGATGAGGGGATTATTGAGGCATTGTGAGGAGAGGAGTTGGTCCCATGACTTGCACTTGGTAAGAGCTCCATATTTGCTCACTTCTGTCCCCTATTTTTGTGCTTGGTGAGTCAGACTCTGTCCAGACACTGTGAGTACCTCAAGGTCAGGGACTACTGATTACTCATGTATGCATCTCTCACAACATCCAGAGAGTGCTTGCTGCTCAAGAGAAATACAGCATGGTGACTAAAAGCAGGATTCTGGCACCAAACTCCCCAAGAGAAGCCTGATGCTACCACTTCCCAGCTGTGCAGACTTGGGGAAATTATTTGAGGTCTCTGTGACTCGGTTTTATCATCTGACAGGTGGGGATAATAATAGTTCCTTCCTCATAGAGATGTTATGACGTTTACATAAGAGTCTGGCTACAGTAAACCCTCATTAAGGTTGGCTATTATTAGTAGGTTCTCAAGAACTGTTTTTTGAAAGGCCAGTGAATAGACGTTAGTGTGTGATACTCTCAGGAAGTCTGGCTAATATGAAGGTGCTTATTTGGTTCGGAATGCCTGTTTCTTGACCTACCTATAATTAGTTTCTATTACTAGGTTATTATTAAGTTGAGAGAAATTACTTTCCTGTGATGGTCAATGTCCTGAAACCCTAAAGGTTAAATTCTACCAGTGTTTCTAGAATCCAGGCAGAAATTATTTTGTCAGTTTTAGTAGTATGGATGAGTTCTAAGATGAGTAGTCTGTCAAAAGTAGAGGTTTTTCTGTAAAGCAGTAACCAGAAATATCTGAGAATGTCAAGTATTAATTCTTCCACCCTAAAAGAATCCATGTAGCTGGCCTTTTATGGGGAAATTCAACAAGATGGCAAAACCTTTGAGGAAAGACCCTTGTCATTTTCTTTGTATCCAATTCAGCTTCCAGAGCAGTGCTGGGTCCACAGAATTGCCCATGAAAGACCTGTAAGTTAATATAAAAAAAGGGAAATTTTTTTTCTTCCCAACCTAGACTTCACACACTCTGAATTTCCACATGATCATGTCTGGACCCTAAGGAAAGTATTAGTGTTGGTTTATGTCAGCATTTTATTTCTGATTATGAGATTTGAAAAAATATGCACAAACACCTTTTTCTGTAGAGACGATTGGCTTAAGGGAGCCCTGTGGCTGAGTGAGTGACTGAGTCACGTCTTTAACTGCTCTGAACTTCTACTTCCTCACCTGAATATGAAGCAGTTGGACATTAATGATGATGATAATAAGGGTGCCACTTTTGACTGATGGTTTACCATGTGATGATGCTGCGCTAAGTGTTTTAGAAGCATCCTCTCATTTAATTTCCATAGCAACCCTGAACAGTAGGCACTTTTACCCTCTTTGTGTTACAGGTAAGGAATCTGAGCTTAGGGCAGTGGAGTCATTTGCCAAAGGTGTAAATAGCAAGCTCAGGAGTTGAACCTTGGCTTGTTTATATTTCACAAATCTATGAATAGTTGTTGCTTTGTGACAAAGAGTGTTAACATGTAATTTTTTTTTTTTTAGGAAGGATTAAGAGGTGACTTTCCTAGTATATTAAAAAGTACATTCATCCCTCCATCCATCGTTCCTTCCCTCCCTGCCTCCCAAGCCTTCTTCAGTCAAATCTCTGGCTTACCTTATAAAGCTGGAGTGGTAATGTTCCTTGGTTATCCTCCCTCTATGGTACCTTGTATTTGTCTTTCGATGTGCTTGTTATAAATTGCTGTTAAATAATCACTTACTCATTTAGTTGTTTAGTGTCTGTCTCTGGCTAAAATGTAAGCCCTGAAATGACAGGGCTGCCTCTACGTATTCAATGTGAATCCAACGTTCGCCTAACCTAATAAAGATGGCCAATAAGAAGTGTTTGTTAAAAGGATGAAAGAATGAGCACCTACTATGTGCCCTACCGTGGGGGAGGCCAGAATCAGGAAAGATGGGTAGATGGCGAATCATGGTAATATTTCTATTCAATGCCAGGTCTGTCTTTCTAATTCTATACTTCCCCAACTCTGGGCAGTAGTGAGGTAGGTAGCATGCTCTGTTGAACACCAAATGACCATCCTGCATCAGTGCTCTGCAAGAACCACTCTGAACTGGATGGGAGTTATGTTTGATAACTGTTAAGGTCCCTTACAACATTTATTATTAGTCTGTTCCTTCTTTCATTCAGTCACTAAGCCATCATTACTGCCACAAACATTTACTGAGCACAGTGTTAGTTGCTGGTGACAAAATTGTGAACAAGAGCTTATTACCTAGTAGAGAAAAATGCTGAGTACCTCTCACAAATCAGATAGTATATATGCAGATTATCTCTAGTTTTCACTATGACTCTGCAGGTTATTATTATAATTATGTTGTGAAGGAGGAAATAGGCTCAGAGAGGGGAAGTGGCCTGGCTATGGCCACACAGCTAGGAGGTGGCAGAACTAGGACTCGAACTCAGGGCTGATAAGAGTCTAAAATTCTATTCCATGAGATAAAATAACATGTAACAGCAGAGTGGGCAGCATATTTGTGAAATTTTGAGCATTATTAAAGAAATGCGTTCAGTCATTTGTGTAAAATTTGTTTTTTAATGCTTTGCACTGGTGCACAGAACCCTCACTCTCCACTTGAGGAGGTCACCGTGTGGAAGGGGACCCGTGTAGGCAACCACATAGGGGGTTGAAAGGACAGCTGTCACTGGGATGCATCCCTCAGATGGCTTCATGGGGGGAGGTAGCATGAAGATAACCTGAAAGGAAACTGGAGCCCCACAGATGCATTGGGATTCAGGAAGGAGAGCATTCCAGACAAAGAACTGTTGATTAAAAAGTATTGGGTTGGCCAAAAGGTCCATTCATTTCTTTCTGTGAGATGGCTCTAGTAGCACTTAGTTATCTTTAACTTCATTCAAAACAATTTAGTTAGATTGTATGTGACAGCTGTCATATCAGTGTGCATTTAAAAAAAAGACATCAAAATTGGTGAATTTTTGTGTAGCCATTTTAATATTGAAGATGGAAGAAAAAAAGCAACATTTTCAGCATATTGTGTTTTATTATTTCAAAAAAGGTAAAAATGCGACCGAAATGCAAAAAAAAAAAATTGTGCAGTGTATGGAGAAAGTGCTGTGACTGATCCAACATGTCAAAAGTGGTTTGTGAAGTTTTGTGCTGGAGATTTCTTGCTGGACAATGCTCTGTGGTCGGGTAGACCAGTTGAAGTTGCTAGTGATAAAATTGAGATATTAATTGAGAACAATCAACATTTTACCACGCGGGAGATAGCTGACATACTCAAAATATCCAAATGCTTGACATTGAAAATCATTTGTACCAGCTTGGTTATGTGAATCACTTTGATGTCTGGGTTCCACGTAAGTTAAGCAAAAAGGACCTTCTTGACTGTAATTCCACCTGTGATTCTCTACTTAAACATAATAAAAACATTCCATTTTTAAAACAAATTGTGATAGGCAATGAAAAGTGGATACTGTACAATAATGTGGAATGGAAGAGATCATGGGGCAAGCAAAATGAACCACCACCAACCACACCAAAGGCCGGTCTTCATCCAAAGAAAGCGATGTTGTGTATGTGGTGGGATTGGAAGGGAATCCTCTATTAACAGCTCCTTCTGGAAAACCAAACAAACAATTAATTCCAACAAGTAGACCAACTGAAAGCAGCACTTGATGAAAAGTATCCAGAGTTAGCAGAAAATACATAATCTTCCATCAGGATAACGCAAGAACACATGTTTTTTTTATGACCAGGCAAAAACTGTTACAACTTGGCTGGGAAGTTCTGATTCATTTGCTGTATTCACCAGACATTGCATCTTCAGATTTCCATTTATTTAAGTCTTTACAAAATTCTTTTAATGGAAGAATTTTCAATTCCTTGGAAGACTATAAAAGGCACCTGGAACAGTTATTTGCTCAAAAAGATAAAAAGTTTTGGGAAGTTGGAATTATGAAGTTGCCTGGAAAATGGCAGAAAGTAGTGGAATAAAAGGATGAATACGTTGTTCAATAAAGTTTTTGGTGAAAATGAAAAACGTGTCTTTTAATTTTACTTAAAAGCGGAAGGCACTTTTTGGCCAACCCAATAAATGCACAACTTAAAAGTTGAGAGTTATGTTTTATTCTGCAGACATAGTGAGGACATTAAGCCTGGGAGGCAGCATCTCAAGTAACCCTCCAAGGAGGAGGAGGGGTAGCTAGGATATATGGGAGTTTTGCAACAATGGGCAGGTAGTCGGAACATCAAAAGATGTTAATAAAAGAAAACCAGATTTCTCAAGTTAAGGAATTTAGTGCTTTTCTATGTATGGGAAGTTGCAAGAGTCTGGGCTCACTGAAATCATTCCTTTGATACGCACCTCAGCTATCAGGGGCCAGTGTCCTGTGATTTCACATCCTGTGTTTCCTAGGACTCACCATCAGGGGTGGCTGCAGTCTGATGCCTGCTAGAGAGCAGGTGTTCTTTTCCTTCCTGAGTTCCCTCAGGGCTCACCAGCCCACCACTGGCAATGGCTACAGTCACTGATGACTGTGACATCTTTTGTTTACCTATATGACAGGCAATATTTTATTTGTCAGAAAAATCTCATGCATAAATTTTTACTTTTTATGTAAAAGAGAAGGGGTCATATGTTTGCTACTTTCAGAGGATGCTCTAGTGAAAGTCCACCATATCCTTCCTCATTTCCCCTTTGGTGCAAGATTGAATGATGACATTCCCGCTGGCTGCAAAACAAGATCTCTTTAGAAGTGAGTAAAATGCATTTAGACAACTGTTACCCATTGGCCATGTTCCCTGACCTTGCTATAACTTTGTTCCTTATCCCTAAAAGAAATGGGATGGGTAAACCAGATTAGAATATTTCACCTGCACTCTAAGGAGCTACAGAGATTTTGGTCAAATGCCTTGGGGAGTAGTGTGGGGTCATAGGGGCACACTGAGTAGGAGAAGATCTGGGCCCTTCACTCCTGCTTCGATCTCAACATTTCTGCTCTTATTTGCCTTCTCCATTTGGAGATTTCATTTGAAATCAAGTTCCTCTGTGTGGATGAAAAATGTTGCCTACCATATCAGTAAACAAAGATGTTGTGGCCATCAAGCCATCAGCCACTGCAGTCACCCCCATCTACGTGCCCTGAGGGGATTCAGGATGGAGAATACAGTATACTGGCCTATATAGTTAAGGTGCATAACAAAGGAATGATTTCAATGAACCCAGTTTCTTGCATCTCTCCATACACACACAGAAAAGCACTAAATTCATTAACCTGAGATATCTAGATTTCTTTAATTAACAGTCATCTTTTGATGTTTCACTACCTGATTTTTGTTGCAAACTCCTATATATCCTGGCTCCTCCCTTACTTCTTTGGAGCAGTCCCTCAGAGCTATCTGAGAGGCTGTCTTCCAGGCTTAAGCCCTCAGTTTTGTTTGCCGAACAAAACACAATTCTCAACTTTTAGGTTTTTCAGTTGACATCTGCTTTGAAAGAGATACACTGGGCTCCAGTCACTGCAGCCCCTCCAAGGCCCCTTCCATAGGGGTCCTGGCCACCAGCTCTAGGTCTGGTTAAGACCTCTGTGTGACCCTGGGTGCCTCAGTTACTTTGGAGACATGTAAGTCTGCTCACCAAGGGCTGAGAACTGGGATTTGGCTTCAGCTCAGGAATCCTGGTGCTATCAGTGTGAGCTGTGGGATGGAGCCACAGGACCTTGAAAGAGTGTGACTTTCTGGGAGGATGCAAGGAAATTTAGCAAGTCATTAAGGAAACGACTGGTGAGCAGTTCATGATCTGCGGCCAGGATCAGCTTATTTGCATGGCTGATGGTTGAAATAGGATCCTACCTGTAGCTTCCTCTCCTCTGGCTACAAGCCAGTTCAGGCACAGTCTGTTTTGTCTCAAAAGCTTCTAGGTCTCTGTGCACAGAATTTCTGGGACAACTACAAATCAAGGGGGTGGGGTGGAGCCTCAGGGAAGCAAAGAAAAAAGGATGGAGCCAAAAAAAGATGTCTGTTGTGTCTTCCCTCTCTGACAGGAGAAGGGTAGAAAGTGCTATTCTTTTTTTTTTTTAAACATCTTTATTGGGGTATAATTGCTCCACAATGGTGTGTTAGCTTCTGCTTTATAACAGAGTGAATCAGTTATACATATACACATGTTCCCATATCTCTTCCCTCTTTGTCTCCCTCCCTCCCACCCTCCATATCCCACCCCTCCAGACAGCCACAAAGAACCAAGCCGGTTTCCCTGTGCCATGCGGCTGCTTCACATTGGCAATCTACCTTACGTTTGTTAGTATATATATGTCCATGTCTCTCTCTCGCCCTATCACACCTCACCCTTCCCCCTCCCCATATCCTCAAGTCTGTTCTCCAGTAGGTCTGTGTCTTTATTCCTGTTTTACCCCTAGGTTCTTCATAACATTTTTTTTTCTTAAATTCCATATATATGTGTTAGCATACGGTATTTGTCCTCTTTCTGACTTACTTCACTCTGTATGACAGACACTAGATCTATCCACCTCATTACAAATAGCTCACTTTCGTTTCTTTTTATGGCTGAATAATATTCCATTGTATATATGTGCCCCATCTTCTTTATCCATTCATCCAATGATGGGCACTTAGGTTGTTTCCATCTCCGGGCTATTGTAAATAGAACTGCAATGAACATTTTGGTACATGACTCTTTTTGAATTCTGGTTTCCTCAGGGTATATACCTAGTAGTGGGATTGCTGGGTCATATGGTAGTTCTATTTGTAGTTTTTTAAGGAAGCTCCATACTGTTCTCCATAGTGGCTGAACCAATTCACATTCCCACCAGCAGTGCAAGAGTGTTCCCTTTTCTCCACACCCTCTCCAGCATTTATTGTTTCTAGATTTTTTGATGATGGCCATTCTGACTGGTGTGAGATGATATCTCATTGTAGTTTTGATTTGCATTTCTCTAATGATTAATGATGTTGAGCAATCTTTCATGTGTTTGTTGGCAGTAGAAAGTGCTATTCTAAAGTGGTTTTCTAATACCATGTGAAGAAGTATTACAGAATATAGGTCAATGGTTAGGCTGTGTGACTCTAGGCAAATTACTTAACTCCTTTGAGCCTCAGATTCTTCATCTATCAAATGGAGATAATAATTATATATATCTATACTCCACAAGGTTGTTGTAAATATCCCGTGGTAGAGTTTGACACTTAGCATGGAGCCTGCCATGTAGAAAAACAGCTATTCATTCATTTATCATCTGATTGTCTGGAACTTCACTATTTCTATAATTCAAATGATTGTAAAGTAAAGTTAATGGATAAAGATGCCACTGATCTTCATGTTTGGGGGATAATGGCCATCTCTGTGTGCACATGTGTTGATGCATGTACAATATGTTTAGATATTGGATAGGTATATAAATATATACCTAAATTTGTGTCACTTGGTGTTGTGTCTATTCTAACCATGCCAAAGAGATCAGAAGAGCCTTTCAGATATGAACACATGCAGTCCTAACTAATGTCAAGTTCTGCTCATTTATGTATTGAAAGGACACCCATTGAGGGTCTCCATCCCAGGTTAGGCATCCTCCTAGATGCTGAGGATGGGCACGGGTTCCTAACTCAGTGGAGTTTACTGGAAAAATGGAATAGACATTCATCCATTTAACAAATATTTAGTGTCTATTTTGTGTCTGGTATTGTTCTAGGTGTTATTTGAGGTGTAAAGTAAAAGAAGACACAGTCCTTGCCCTCAAGAAACCTGTGCCCTGCCAAGAGGAGAAGCAATTTGTAGAGGCAACAGACACACCCCTGCCAGTAGCCCACTGAGTATCTTCCTCCTTCATGTTCCTCTGGCTCTACATTTATATGACCTGTAAAGTGGTCCTTCATGGATAAAAAGATCACTTGACAGCTGTGATGTCAGAAATATCAAATGGGTATCATTCTCATTCTCATTGTTTTCAATCAGTTAGAAAATGGAGTCAATTTGGACAGGCCCTTTAGTCCCCACATGTCTTGTCTGCCTTCATTTCCAGTTCCATGAAATGGAAACAACAGTCCTCATTATACAGATGAGGAATCTGAAGTTCACAGGCAATTTCTATCACTTGCCCCATGTGTGCCTGGTGTGGCTCAGAGCTCCCTGGGCAGAGCAGAGTCGAGGCAGCAGCACCCCAGGCGCTGTCTGAGAGCCTAGTCTCACATCAAGAAAATGATACTCCCTGACTAGTCGTATTCTTGTTTTTCTTGCTTCTATCTGAAGCAGCAATTTTGAATCTCTCTTGTGTCATTGCTCATTGTTGGCAAATAACATTTCTTCTGGTGGCTGTTTCCCAGTTTCAGTCACTTCTATCTCATCTGCCTTCTCGACTGTGGCTCGATAGATTGTCTCTCTCCAGCCCTCATCCCTTGAGATAGAGTCTTTTTATCCCTCTGTGTCTATATTTTATTTTCCAAAAGTCCCGTGTGCTAGAATTTTAATACCAGAGTCTGTTTCCTGGTTGGGTCTTGTCTCTGTTAGCCAATGATATCATGTTTCTTTTTAACACATGGCCAGTGGTTTAATTCTCTGCCACATTTGGATTCTGTTTATGGCTTCTGTGAGTGAAAGGTTAATTTCCCTTTTTGGTGTCTGATTTTCTTCTTTTAAGATGTAAACAGCTGACTCAGTTTGAGCTGGAGTCAGAAATCTCTGTGTTGACCCAAATCTCTTAGAGCCTCTGAACACGGCTCTGATATTTGACCAATAATGCAGTAAGCAGGCTTCACAGTCATCACTCATATTTACCTTGGCTTTCAAAACCTGTTGTGTCTACCTCTGTAAAAATCTCTTGTGTCTGCTCTCTTCTCCTCATTCCCATCAGTCCCTTTCCCACTTAGGCTTCTGTGCCTCTCTCTGGGGCAACAACAGTGGCCTTGTAAATGGTCTGCTTGTTGCAATTCTTCCCCTGTGTCCCTCTCACCCGCTTCTGCCAGGCAATGTCTTCCAGAATCACAACTCTGATCCTATCACACATCTGCTCAAAAAACCCCTATGACTTCCCATTCCTTACAATCTACTCCAAACTCCTTATACAGATTAGTCCTCAAAGCTCTCAGCTCAACCTTGAGATTTCTATGAGATTATATGAGACTCAAAGCCAAGCAGAATGTGTGGGAACTCCATTACATCCTCTAAGAAATACTGTTCTCAAGTGCCCAGCCACGTATGTTTAAGCATTCCCACTGCCCGGAATCTCTCCTTCTTTCCCTTCATCTCTGCACAGCCTGGAGGTCCTTCAAGACTCAGATTGACCCCATCCTCTTCAGAATCCTCCCCATATTCTCCAGTTCACCCTCATGTCTCTTGAGGCCTTTCTTTTGAATTCCCAGTATAGTGACTACAGTGATGTTTACCAGCTCACTGGCCCCTGATCATTTCATGCATGAGCCACAAAATCTGACAATGTCTCTCCAGTTAGCCCAACTGTCAAAGTTGTGTTCAGATTATAAACTGGTGGCTTTATACCTACATTTGACACTTAAACTTTTCCCCACTAGACCCTTGTGGTCTGGAGACCAGTAAAATATTTTGGTTGGTGATATAGGTGACTCACAAGTCTTATTTCCCATGACCTGATCCTGATTAAGGGATGCCTATGAGTCCACACATGAATCAGGTCCTCATAGGTCTCCACTAACTCTTCCTCCAAACTGTGGCTCCTCACAGGGTCCAGGGTTACACAATCCCCTTTCTACCAGGCAGGCTGAACCAGGCATTTGTAAACATGATGTCTGCTCCCTTGGTGCCCCTTCTGATTCACTGGTACCCTCTTTGGTCCTCCCACCTAAAGGCTATGGGCTCACTTCCTGGATAGACCCCTCCACTCATCGCATGTGTTGGCATCAGTCTCCATATCCTCCACTTCCCAAGAATTTTTGGGAGCTCTTCTGAATTCACATGTGAACAGTTCAATGCCTTGTTCCTCTGCTCCTTGTCCTTCTCAATTCCAAGTCTCTTCATTCTCCCAATTTTGTGGTTACACCCCAGACTTGGTCATTTTCTGGAACGGCTCCACCTTGGAAGTCATAAAATTCACACTTCCCACTCTCTGACCACAGCCCTCCCCTGCTTCTAATTTCCTCACTCGCTTACCCTCAACTTTCCGGTTCTTCAGTTGGGCCCTCCAATTCATTGACCCTCTTCTTTGCCCTGTATAATCTGCTGCTCTTGTTTTTGCTCTCCTCCCTATGTACATCAGACTCCACTTTTCATGTTGTTCATTCAACAACTCTTTTAACTTTACGTCATGACTCAACTCTAGTTTTGTCACACACACATCACAAACTAACCTTGAGTGATTCTAATCATCTGCTCTGTCTCTGCTCCTAGCCTGGCTGCTGGCACTCCATCAAGGTCAAATCAATTCTATCCTATAGATCAAGGCAGCTATAAACGAATGCATGTTGACTTCAACAGATGCCTTAATGACACCCAGCGACTAGATGCTGCTTCACTTTTCAAATTTCTTGTCTTTTCTCCAGGAGATAGTTCAAATATTCTCCTCTCTTCTCAAACCTCAATCTCTATGCTCATGCCCAGCACATAGAAAACAATCATCAGAGAACTTTCTTCATTTTCTATCATGAAACCTCTAAACCAGCATGCATCCTTGCCCTTCCTCCTCTTTAAAGTTTTATCATCCAGCTTTTCTGGCTCTCTCAGGACTTTTCTCTTTCACTTTTTCCTTCTCTTCAACATCTCCTCTGTTTAACAGCTACTTCCTATCGGTATTTAAACATATTTATTTCTTCCCCATCATTAAAAAATGGAACAAATCTTTCTTTAACCCTATGTTTCACTCTATTGACCACCCCAGTTCCTTCTTCCAAAGATATGGAAATAGAAACCACTTGGCTTGAGTAACTGTGATGCTGGCTTGTGGGGCTGGGAGATGAGGTTGGAGCTTGATGCTTAATAAATATTGATTAAACTGAGTTGAATGAACAGAGGTTTATTGGGCATCTACATGTTGTTTAACAAATATGCCAAGAATTTGATAGCTACATGGAAATATGACACAGAACAGTTACCTTTAAGAAACTTATGATATAGTTGGAGAAGGAAGTTACCAATCATCGAAGAGGTGGTAGTACAGGATAGATGCCAATTGAACTGGTTCAGTCTTCAAAATATGCTCTAAATCTGAACCCTTCTTACTACTTTTACCTCACTACGATGGTCTAACTCAATATCATTTCTTTCCTGGATTATTCCAGTAGCCTCCTAGTTGATTTCCCCACTAATACTATTCTCTCACTTTGGCCAATTCTTATAGTCAAGATTTGCCTTTTAAAATATACCACATCCTGTCTCTTCTTGGCTCCAAACCCACCCCCTGCATGCCAGCCTTCATTAAAGTTCAAGTCCTCGCCATGATCTCTACCTACCGCCAACCCTCTGACATCATCACCTATGCATCTCTACCTTGCTCACTGAGCTCCAACCACACAGACCTGCATGCTGTTTCTTAAATGCACCAGGCCAACTCCTGCCTCAGGGACTTTGTACTTGATACTATTTCTACCTGGAGTCCTCCCCTAATTACACTTCTACCCTTACCCTCCTTTATTTTTCCTCAGGCACTTACCACCATCCAAAAAGCAATTATTTTTTCATTCATATATTTTCATATATAGTCTTCCTATTAGAATGTGGACTCCATGAGGGCAGGGTCTTGGTCTTGTTTGTTGTCTAGTGTGTATGTCCAGGTTCTGGCACACAATAATCACTCAATAAATAATGATTAATGAATGAATGAATAATGATTGAAGAAAAAGAACCTATTTCCAGTCTGCTCCATGTGCTCAGTCATTAATTCAATAAACAGTCATTAAGCATTTAGTACATGTTAGAAAATGCTTACTAATATCTTCAGGGGGCTGGTGCTGTGCCATGAATAAGCCTCCAAACAATCTGAGTGTTTCAGTGACAACTAAGGCAGATCAAAATGACCCAGATGTCTGCAGCTCAAAATCCACAGCTTGGTGTTACCATTCTAAACCCCAAACCCCAGGGCTTGTTAAAAGCTTAAGTACTTCTGAGTAGCAGGTTATGACACAAGAAGACATCACATCCTCCTGTTCTGCTTGGTGTCAAGCAACATTTTTCCAGCATTCAGAGGCTGGAAAGGACATTAAAACAATCTCAACCTAGACCCTCATTTTACAAATGGAGAGCCTGAGATCCAAGAAGGAGAGACTTGCTTCAAATTAGAGAGTCAGCTGGCTGAAGAATTCAGCAAGAATCATGGAGTCTTGCTTCATGGATTGGGGATCTTTCCACCATACCACACTACCTCTTTTCACCACTCCTGCCCTTAATCCCCTCCTTACAATGTCCTCCTTTTCTTCTTGACAGTCAGAACTTTGTTAGGGAGCTGGGCAATGCATGCTATGAAAAGCAACTTTATAGCTCTGTGCTGTTATGATCATATTTGGGGGCGGGGTGGTGAGAGCAGGCGGGAAGGAGCCAAACAGGCAGGCCTGCATGACTGCTCTGTATTTTAATGGAATCCCCGCTGGTCACACCCTCTCCCGGGCTCCCTCACCCTGAGGGCCACATCGCGGTCACCAAGCAGTTGGGGAAATGAAAACAGTAATCTTAGAGCTTGGAGTGGAGTTGAAGGCAAGCCCCCCACCCGAGGCCTAGTGCTCAGACAAGGCAGTAAAGGAAAGGAAGAAAGCAAGGGCAAGAACAGCAGGAACCCTCCTAAAGGAGAGATGGAGAATTTTGTTTTTCATGGAGGGGCTAAAAACAAGGGCCTGTCACCCACACCTGGCTGATTTTAGCTTCTGCTCTTTGGCTAAGTTGCAGAACATGGTAGGAGAAACAGGACAAAAAAGAACCTATTATGTGACAAACTCAGCTTATCTACATAGAAAATATTTGTCCTCAAAATTCATAGAGGTAGGGCTTATGGAAACTGTGTTACAGGAAAGAAATAGATGATCGCTTGGTGAAAAAATACAATTATAATGCCCTAAAATAAAATATCATATCAATAACTAGCATTTGTTGAGTACCTACTATGAGTTAGGTGCTGTGTAATGTCTTATATGTATTCTCTAATTTTATCCTTCAATTAGATAAGAGATGTATTATTATTAGCCTGATATTGTGGATGAGGAAATCAAAGCTTAGACAAGCTAATAGTTGGCCTTAGGTCACACTGCTAGTTAAAGGGTGGCATTAGGAGTCCAACCTGTAGTGTGACTTTAGATTCTGTGTTTTAAACACTATTGTTATATTTCCAGTTGCTATTTGTGCTGAGCCCTGGGAATAAAGGAATCAGAGTAAACAAGTCTCTCATTCTCCAGTGTGAAAAAAAACTCTGCTAAAGTAGCCAGCTGGTAAGTAGCAGAGCTGAGGTTTAAAACGAAGGGAGTTTGACTACAATGCTGGTACATTTGCCATTTTGCAAGGAAATACTTCCACTCTCCACAACAAAGACTTGCTTGTCTACCCAGGCACACTCCAGTCAAAAGGATCCCAAACAGCTCCCCAAACAAGATCAACATGTCGAAATGCCTGTGTACTCTCTCCCCTCTACTGACAAATCCTCCCATCCTTCCCATCTTACCTCCTGGAGGAAATGTTCCAGGACAACCAGAGCCCTGTGGGGTTGTCCTAAGTTTAGCTTAACTCTAGCCAGGAGCATGATCAGGTCCTTCTTACAAACAGTGGAGGAGACAAAATATTTGGGTATGTATGCCAGCAGATTGGTGGATCTGGTCAGGGTGTGTGGAAGCTCTTTTTTATTTCTATTGTCTCAGTGAAACAAGACATAAGATGTTATGGACTAAATGTTTGTGTCCCTTTCAAATTTCTATGTTGAAGCCCTAACTGCCAATGTGACAGCATTTGGAGGTGGGGTCTTTAGGGGGTAATTAGGTTTAGATGAGGTTATGAGAATAGGACCCTCTTGATGGGATTATTGCCTCAAATGAAAGGGAAGACAGATTCTCTCTATGTACACACACCAAGAAAAAGCCATGTGAACACACAGCAGGAAGGTGGCTGTGCGCAAGCCAGAAAGAGAGCCCTCACTAAGCACTACATCTGTCAGCACCTTGATCTTGGACTTCTCAGCCTCCAGAGCTATGAGAAATGAATTCTTTTTTTTTTTTTTTTTTTTTAAGCCACACAGTCCATAGTGTTTGTTATACCTGAGATGACTAAGATGGTAACTAGTACCAAGAAATGGGTGCTGCTGTAACAAATACCTAAAAATGTGGAAGTGGGTAATGGATAGAGGCTGGGAGAGTTTTGAGGTGCATGTTACAAAAAGCCAAGCTTGCCATAAAGGGGTTGTTAAAGGAGAGTCTGTTGAGAACTCAGAAAAGAAAGAGGAGAGATGTAGAGGAAGCATCCTGGACTGGCACTCAAATTATGGGGTGCCTGTTTTGATTTCTTGAGCCTTCCTGGTCTTCTTAGCTGTGGCATCCAGCTCTTCACTTACTGAAAGAATGAGTTAATAAATGAATGGATGGATGCCTATAAGCTGGCTCAGAACTGAATGGAACGAAAGATGGTGCTCATCTGTCTGCTCCCACTGAAGTTTGGGTTAACAAACACAAATGTCACTACCTGACTTTCAAGGCTCTTCATATTCTAGCCGATTCCAACCTATCCTATCTTATTTCCTACTTTTTCCAAATTCAGATTCTCTACCTGACAGTTTGGGCTCCTAGCTGTCCTGTCAAAACACCACAGTCATTCCTGATTCTTGGCCTTGGCTCAGGAATTTCCTTCTGCTAGAATGGCCTATTGTAATCTTATTTCCCCAGCCAGTGCTTTCCTGTCCTTTAAGGCCAAGGCAAGACAAACTCATCCTTGAACTTTCCTGATATTAAAACCTGCCCTTCTCAGATTTTCTGCAGCTCTTAACAAGGCACTACACACTATAGAGTGAGTTATATCTTGTCTTTTATTATTTGCTATTCTAAAAAGATGATTAACCTTGCTTTTCCAGGTGAAATATTAAGTTTCTTAAAGGAAGGAGTGTTTTCTCTACTTGATGGGCTGTGTTTCTTGCTGTCTTGGGCCCTTTGCCAAGCTCAGCATCCTGCAGACTCTGTCTAACTTTAGGTTGTTTCAGCTCCTTAATTAGTCCTTGTCTTTCTCCTTTGATTATCGTAAACCTGCTGATTTCCTCTCCTCCTGGGCTTCTTTCCCACTCCAGTGTGCCGGTTTTCCTTCTACCTTTGTTGTCTGGCTTGCCTTCCTTCTTCTTGAGTATGCAGTTTACACAATTCAGTTCAGGATCCTCTTTTTTTCTCTCTCCGTACCTTCCACCAGATAGCTTAGCCATTTTAACATCTTCACCAGTCACCTTCATGCAGCAACTTCAAAATTCATCTTTCAACCTGGCTACTTCCCCACAGACTAGAGTTATTTCCATAACTACATACCGAACATTTCCATGTGGATGACTTGGATGTCTCCTCCAGTTCAACATGCTTGAAATCAAAATTAACATCTTTCTTTCGATATTAGTTCTCAGTCTGAAGGCCCTGTTTCTGCTTAGAACACTGAAAGCCTTTATTGCTTTCTTGTGGTCTAAGGGATAAAATTTAAACTCTTTGTCATGGTGCATAAAAACCTTCATGATTTGACCTCCACTGACCTCTCCAGCTTCATTTTCCTGTTCATACAACTTAAAATCCAACTATACTGAACTTCTCCACATTACTCAAATACAACATTCAAGTTCATGTCTCCATGTTCTTGTATATGCTATTCCTTCTGGCTGGATGCTGTTCCTTTCTTTTCTATCTAGGGAATTTTCTAGATTCAGCTCCAATATCACCTTACCTCTGTGGGGCTTTTCCTGACTTTCCAGAGTTCAATACGGACACATTCATATTCTCTTTGTGTGCAGTTATATGTACAAACTATAAGACACATGTTGCATTTATTTATTTGCATGACTGTCAGGCTATTCTTTGTTTTTCTCTAGCACAGTATCTGGCAATAACAGCTGGTCATTAAATTTAGTTTGATCAATAAATGAGTGAATGAATGAGCTTTCCCAAAGCCCCAGGCATCACATTTCAAATTCAGATTTGACTTTCCCCTGTCCATTGCCTTCTCTTGCTTCCTGTTCTCTCATTTTTAATCAAATTGTAAATGCCCTATCCAGTTCTGTATTCATGCCTACACAGTTGCAATAAAACACCTACATCTCTGCTCCTGCTTCACATTCTTTTTTTTCTTTTCATTAAGGGACCAATTCCTGTAATAATACCAGCTTTGGTAATACCAGTCACTGCCAAATTCAAAATCCATGCCTGGCTCCCCTTTGCTCTCAGAAAAGAGTCCACAGTTCAGCCTTTAAGGTCTTCTGTGATCTGGAAGTAGGCTGTTGTTGCCACATTATCTCTCAGTCCCCTCAGCTCTGAATAAAGACTTGTGTCTCAGTCACCAAACACACTGTTTTGTTCTGTTCTTAATGCTCAAAACAACATTTTAAATGTTGAATTGGGTAGTGTTCTCTTCATTTGTATATGAGGAACCTAATTCTCAGAGAATTTAAGTAACTTGTCCAAGATTATAACCATTTTATAGATTTTACAGTTTCTACCTGGCACCTTTTTGGAAGAATTGATTTTTCTTTTGTATATGGCCTACTTCTCCACCTTATTATAAGTTCTTTGAGTATAGGCATCATTATTAACTAACTCAATCTTACTGATTTATGGAACAAAGATTAGGGGCTCACAACTGACATACTAAGTTTGAGGCAGACCATCTTCTGGGGGAGTGAGTTGACAAGTCCAAAATGAACATCTTTAAGCAGTCTGTACAGTTCTATGCAAAATTAAATGATAAGGAGAGGTCTCAAAGTAATTGTGACATCTAAATTAAGGTTACTGGGCTCCCTTTTTATCCCTCATCCTTTCCCACGATCTTGGGCTTTTATATCCTTTCTCATGTGGTACAACCCAATGATCTATCAACCTGATCATCCCTCTTAACGTTTGAGATTTATTAGGTGCAGGCCAGTGTTTCAGCTACACTTTAATTATGTTAACTGCAAATGCAATTAATTGTGTCACCTTTGGGGAAGTATTTCACAGCTTCGTTTGGGGGAGGGTATTAAGTCCCTTATTAAAGTTGTATGTGTTGCAATTCTCAAGAGAAAGCCTGATTCTATGATATTTGTGAGGCTTGACTATATCCTTTTTCTTCTTTTTTTTTTTTTTCCTTGATTGCAGTTCATCAAGGCGACCGGTAGCTGCTTGCTTGTTGCAATTCAATTTGGGGGATATTAGCAAATGACAGTCATTTTACTTTCTGTAATACTGGCTGTCAAAATTAATACCCCATGCCTCCCACAAAACAGAGCAATACGTGTTCTCCTGACTTGATTTGCTTGTGCCCTGAGCTCTTCACCATCTTTTTTATTCAGGCTCCCTGCCTGAGGCTGGGTTCCTTGGGAAGGGCTCAATGCCCTTTCCTGCTTCCAGCATTAGCCTGACTCCTGCCTGTAGTCACTCTGGGTGCTCACATAATAAATCACTTTAACCTGTTTCTAAAACAAGGTCAGATTGTGCTGCGATTCTTAAAAAGGATCTAAAAATCTCTCTTTAGGTGCAATTCTCATGGTAGAACTTTTGGTCAAATAAAGGACAGTAACAGGGTTTATGGAGGGAGGGGGGGTGTTGTGTGTGTTGGGGGAGGGGAGCAAAGGAGGAAGAGAGATCTCTTGCTTCGGCCAAGGAATCTTTGCAATGTTTGAGTGGGCTTCCACGCCATAAACATCGGGGGCATTTAACATATCAAAGGCAAATAAAAATGACACGCAGATGGCTCACTTCTGAGGCCTCCTTGTGCAGTTTTGGGCACCCTCCATCCCTGTGGTTTTCCTAAATATTATAAGTATATATTCCCGGTTAGGCTCACTGTTTTCTTCTCTAGGGCACTGCCTTTCAGCCCCAAACCATCTGGGCCCCACCTGAGGACTCAGGTCCTATCAGCAAACTCAAAGCCCGGCCCCAGGCTCAAGAGTCTTTTAGGATTTTCTGTGGTGCAATTAAGCATGTACAGCACACCACAGCCACTGAGACGCTGTTTATTCAGCGAAAGTGCTCTGTAATTTATTTAAAATAATCCATCGTTCACAAATAAAGGGGCCATTGATGACCCCCACTGAAGGCCTCTGCTGAAAGACATCCTCTTGATGGTCTGTTTTGCTGGTCACAGCTAAATACCTGACAAAGGTGATTCAGGCTTCTCTTTTTTTCCTACCCCTTCCCCCTACTTAGTTCTCTCCCACTTTTTTTTAAATGAGATTTTACTAAACCTGCCTGTTTTCTTTTATACCAGTAATCAGACAAGGCTCCCCTCCCACCCATTTTTTTTAAAGTAAAAAACCCCCACAAATTGGTCATTAAAAATGATTAATGCCAGCCAATTTGATAATCGCCATTTGAGAGGTGCCAGCCATTTTGGGATTTAGTGTAGCCACGGAACTGGCTTCTTTATGGCCCTCTGCTAATGAGAAATCACATTAGGTTTTTTACTGTATATGAATTGATTAGCTGAAAATGAGATTATGGCCATGGTGCAACACCAGGGACAAAGAGCCCTTTCTTTGCAAACACTTCCCAGTGCCAGGATGCTGCTTGAACTTAAAAATGATTTTTTTCTCCTAGTTTTCCAGGAAATTTTGGATGAGTCCAGATGTGGCCTCTACAGAAATGGGCTTATCTATGTAAACCTCCAAAACAAACAAACAAACAAGACTCACATTTGAGGTTGTAGGTTTGACTGTTTCCAAGGAAGCAGGCAAAGGTGAAATGGTCCCAGAGCTTCTGAGTTAAACTTGCCTAGGTGGGGAGCTGGTCTCTGCCACTCATTTGCTCTGTGACTTGAGGCCAACCACTTAATCTCTCTTGTAACAGGCGAGAACAAATTTGACTCCATATTACATCTGTTTCTTATACTTTTAACCTTTGTATGCTATCGCTTTTGCTTAGAGTTAAGAATGTTGCCTAGAGCCTGAAGTATACAGAATAGCCTGTTCTCCAGGCTCTGGCCTTTCGGAGTGTAACACTTTTCCATTCATATAGAAGTAAACAGTTGCAGAACAGAGAATAGCATTTGTTTTGTTAGGTTTACAGGAACATTGTGACCTGACCTACGTGGACAAAGGATTCCTGAACCAAGAAGTTTGCAACAACCAACCTCACCACTCCCTTACCTTGCCTTTAAAAATGCTTTGCTGAAACCCTTCAGGGAGTTTGGGGTTTTTCTTTTGGGAGGGGGCACAAGTCACCGGTCTTCTTGCATGGCCCTGCAATAAACTCAAATACAAAGATATTCATATGCCGACTGTGTTAGCCTCTGCCACTACTTTATATTCCTGTCATTGCCCTAAATGTAAATCTAATGTGATTCTAGCTCATTAATAGGAAGAAGAAATCAAGACTGGGGGAGGGAATATAATGAGAGGAAACAATTAAGTTGTGCTTTTGTTGACCCCTTGACCTTCCTTCAATAGGTAACATTTATTGGAAATTAATTATATGCTCACAGTACAAGCAGTTTACATGCATTTTCCACTTGAGTGTAAGCTCCAGGTGGGCAAGGCTGCCATCTGTCCTATTCACCACTGTGCTCTTGGAACCTGGTGTTGTGCCCTGCACCACAGCAAATATGTGATAAAACATGTTGACTTATTTATTTCCACCTCTTTCCCTTCTCCCCACTTTCCAGGTTAGGACAGCAAGGCTCACTCACCTTGCCAATTTGTCTGCAGTGAGAAAAGGGGAGGAGCCATATCTGAAGTATCACCTGTATCTGGGAGACTTTCGACATCTTTCTCTACCTAAGTCAGTCTCTGTTTACTCTTTCCTGAAATTGTGATAATAATCCCTGTCCTGGCCCCTCTCAGGCTGCCAGGCTTGAGGTCCAGTCAAGTATTGGAGGTGGATGTTTCTTACTGAGCAGTACTGCACATGTGTGTGCATGCACACACACAGGTACACATGAGGGTCTGGCTATTGTTTCCAAAATTCTGACCTTTCCAGTTTCCCCACTGTAATGGACTGAATGTTTGTTCTCCCCAAATTCATATGTTGAAACCCTGTCCTCCAATGCAATGGTATTGCGAGGTGGGGCCTTTGGGAGGTGATGAGGGTTAAATGAGGTCGTAAGGGTGGGGTCCCCATGATGGGATTAGTACCCTTCTAAGAGTCATCAGAGAGATTGCTGCCTTGCTCTGCTCTCCATCACATGCAGATTCAGTAAAAAGAGAAGTTGGCAGACTGCAACAAGGAAGTAGGGGGCTCTCACCAAACACTGAATCTGCTGGCTGCTTGATCTTGGATGCCTACCTCCCAGAACTATGAGAAATGAACTTCTGTTGTTCATAAGCATGCCAGTCTATGGTATTCTGTTACAGCAGCTCAGTGGATTAAGACACCCACAAAGGTGGCTCTGGGCTCTGCGGTGAAGTAGACAACAATCAAATTTACTGCTTGGGAGCAACACTGTGTGCCTGAAACATTACACACAGGATGGATGGTCCTCACAGTAATCCTATGAGGGAGGCATCACAAGCCACATGTTACAGGTGAGGATGCTGAGACTCATGAAAAGTCTAAGTGACCTCCCTGGGTTATACAGCTGGTTAAAGGAGGAGTCAGGATTTGGACACAGTTCTGTCTGACTCCAAAACTGACCTTCTCAGGGCATCACATCACAATGCATTCCTGGTTTGTTGTCAACACTGTCCTACCACTGTTAATGACACCCAAGCCATCAGGGGCCCCCAGGTACTCCAGGCCCCTCCAGGATTCTGCTGGTGTTCTCCACCCCTGGCCACCAATATTCAGCTTGCTACTGCACAGGGGCTAAGTAATCAGAGATGTGGGTCTGTACTGATGGACTATGCTTCTCCAAATTGCCAGATAATAAGAGAATCAGGTTTGGGTGTTGAAAGGCAAATTTCATACCACATGATTCAGAATAGCACCTTACAAGGTTTCATGTCATTCTTTTTTCTTGAAATTAACTTATTACTCATTCAATCTCAAACAATTTCTTTTATTTTAATTTTTAAATTAAAAAAAATTTTGGAATATAGTTGATTTACAATGTTGTGTTAGTTTCAGGTTTACAGCAAAGTGAAACAGTTATACAAATACATATATCCACTCTTTTTTTATATTTGTTTTTCATTTTCTCATTACAGAATATTCAGTAGAGTTTCCTGTGCTATACAGTAGGTTCTAATTAGTTATCTATTTTATATATAATAGTGTTTATATGTCAATCCCAATCTCTCAATTCATCCCTCCCCCACTTATCTCCTGGTAACCATAAGTTTGTTTTCTACATCTGTGACTCTACTTCTGTTTTGTAAATAATTCATTTGTACCCATTTTTTAGATTCCACATATAAGCAATATCATATGGTACTTGCCTTTCTGTGTCTGACTTTCTTCTCTCAGTGTGACAATCTCTAGGTCCATCCATGTTGCTGCAAATGGCATTAATTTGTTCTTCTTTATGGCTGAGTAATATTCCATTGTATATATGTACCACATCTTCTTTATCCATTCCTCTGTTGATGGACATTTAGGTTGCTTTCCTGTCCTGGCTATTGTAAATAGTGCTGCAATGAACATTGGGGTGACAATTTCTTAACTTCTCTAAGAGTCACATTTCTTCATCTAAAGTGGAGATAATAGCACATGCAGAGGCCACAGGTGGGTGTGAAAACCTGCTGTGTGAAGGAGGTGAGCAGTTATCAAAAGCTCAAAAAGCATTGCTGGTGATAGGAAGCCATCCACCGAGGTTTAGCTGCTTCTGCTCATCTTATCTCTAAAGAAAATGCCTTTGCTTCTTCTTCAGGGTCTTCTTGGATTCTTCCTTTCCTCCCCCATCATCTGGGCCTCAACATCTCCCTTTCTTTCTTTCTTTTTTTTTTTTTTGCTGTATGCGGGTCTTTCACTGTTGTGGCCTCTCCCGTTGCGGAGCACAGGCTCCAGACATGCAGGCTCAGGGGCCATGGTTCACGGGCCTAGCTGCTCTGCGGCATGTGGGATCTTCCCAGACTGGGGCATGAACCAGTGTCCCCTGCATCGGCAGGCAAACTCTCAACCACTGCACCATCAGGGAAGCCCCTCCATTTCTTATTAGAACAGTAAAGTCCTACCTTATCTCTCTGTTTGGAGAATAAGATCTATTCCTATTATTCTTCACTCTAGACCTTCACTTCTATGCTAATAATCTCAGTCTGATAATACAAACCTCTGGTCATAAGCTGTGCCTCTCTTTCTGCACCCACCTTTACCCTTCCTTAACCTGGTGGATCTTAGCAAACAGAACCTAGACCTATGAGAAGACATCATGATAGAGTGGTTACCATCCTGGCTCTGAGCTTAACTCTTGAGGTTAGATTATTACCTGTCCTATTTCACATGCTTGAGATTCAATTTCCTTACATGTTAAATGGGGGCTAATTATTTTATTGCCCTAGTTGTGACAATAAATTAGACAATACATTAGTGAACTTTTTAATACAGTATGTGGTATGTAAAACACTCACTAAATTGGTAGTTATTGTTATAGTTACATTGTTCCCATTCAGTCACAATAATTTCTGATGAGGACTCAAGCAAATTTGAAGGAAAATTTGAAAGGAAAGGAAGGAAATTTGAAACCTTGGGGAGGTGACATTGGGAACCAGAAGGTCTAGTGAGTGGATATTGAATACGAGAGCAAGGGATTAGCTATAGGTAGGACAGATGCTTTTGCTAAGTTTATTCGTATTTTGACACTCTACATTGTATTGTCAATACAATGTCGTGTATTGTCATGGTTGATTTTATGTCTCATCTTGTCTGGGTCACAGGGTGTCTAGATAATTGGTTTTCTAGGTATGTCTGTAAGGGTGTTTCTGGATGAGATTAGCATTTGAACTGACAGACTGAGTAAAGCAGATTGCCCTCCTCAATGTGGATGGTCCTTGCTCAATCCATTGAAGGACTGAATTGAATAAAAAGTTGAGTGAGAAAGAATTTTCTTTCTCTGCCTGACTGTCTTTAAGTTGGGATATCAGTTTTCTCCAGCCCTCAAACTTGGACTTGAACTGGAACTAACACCATTGTCTCCCCTGCCTACCAAACTTCTGGACTTGGACTGAAACTATACCATTATCTCTCCTGAATCTAGACTTCCAACCTCCATAATCATGTGAACCAATTCCTTTATAATAAATCTCTGGAGAACCCTGATTAATACATATTTTGTTGTCAAGAGTGACTCAAGGGACAGAATGTTGAGAATTAATTTTCTGAATTGGCTTTGGGGTTTTTGGAATTGGTGCTCTAATCTGATTAGATTGAAAGATGCTAATGACTCTGTATCCAGTAGTAAAGAGAGCACTAATAGTCCATGGTATGATATGGCAATGGAGATACAGAAAATATCACCAGTGGATTCTCTTAATCAACTACTTATAAGAAGAAAGGATCTGGGTGACTGTGTATATGATATTTTCAAACATTTTGGGAACACTAACAAGTATAATAAAGTTGGCTGGTTGTTTCTAATATTGCTGGACAAAGTGGTGAAAGAATAGGATGAGCTCAGGGATTCAGATTCCCAGCTCAAGTGCCAACATAAGAAACCCAAAAGTTTCTATGTATGCCATGAAGAACATCTTTTCTCCTATAGCCACAGGGCTGAGATTCATAAAAATTAAATGCAAAATCTCACATTGTAATAAGCTCAATTAAAATGCAAGTTGAATTCCCAGCCTCCCAAAATGTCTACTTTTAAATTGAAGGCACTGATTGGGAAAGAATGGGATCCTATAAGTTGGAATGGGGACGTGTGGGGAGACCCTGATGAAGCTAGGGTCATTGAGCTCCTAAATTCTGAAAAGTCTTTTGTGCCAGTGGGAGAGTCCTCTCCACCCTCAATGGAAGCACCCCCCTTCTCCCCTGTGGAAGAGGTCACTCCACTTTCACCTGAGGTGACTAACCTTGCACTGCCCCTGAGGCAGCCAGGCAAGACAATGCTGGTTTTCCTCAGGAACCACCCCCACTACTCCTGAAGTCCCAGAAAACCCCTAAAGGTGAGGTACAAAGTGTGACCCATAAGGAGGTGTCTTACACGCCTGAAGAACTATTTGAATTTTCTAATTTATACAGACATAAATAAGGGGAACAGTGTAGGGATGGATATTAAAGGTGTAGGATAATGGTGGGAGGACCACAAAGTTGGATTAGGCTGAACTTACTGATATGGGCTCACAATAAGCAGATATACTTCACTTAATGTTGTAGCTCACAGAGTTAGGAAGGGCTCGAATAGTTAGTTTCATTGGTTGACTGAAACACAGGACAAAAAAAGGTGGCCCATGGTGGGAAAATTAAAAATGCTGGACCTGCCTTTGTTTAATGTATATGAAAGGATTGTTAGTCTTAGGGAGATTGGCATGTTAAAGTGGATTTGTCATTTAAGACCTCCTCACCCATACTTTGAGGGTCCAGAAGACATAACTTTGACCAATACTTTGAAAAATGAATTGTGAGGGGGGCCCTGGTATCCTTGAAGAGCTTTGTGATTGCTCTTCTCTGTGCACCAGACCTCACAGTGGAAGCTACAGTCACTGAATTTGGAAATCTAAATGCGGTGGGAGTACAGTTGTCTCTCAGTATCCAGGGGATTGGTTCCAGGACCCACTGAGGATACCAAAATTCAAGGATGCTCAAAACCTATAGTTGGACCTTTGTGTCAACAGTTACTCATCCATGGGTTCAACCAACCACAGATCACGTAGTATTGTATTTATTGAAAAAAACCTTCATGTAAGTGAACCCGTGTAGTTCAAACCTGTGTTGTTCAAAGATCAACTGTAATTGGATCCTGGGGTGACAGGGACCAAACGGCAGTGTTCAACCACAAAAGGCAAAGTGGACATGGTTACTGTAATGTACAAAAGGGTCAAAGCAGTAATTAGAATACACTGACTCACAGAGACTTATGGTGTTGGCTGGTTGATCATAGGGTTACTAGAAGTGAAATAGTTAGGAAGCTTACCAAATTCTTACTTGATCTGTATAAGCAGAAAAGTTCTAGGCCAGATGAACAAAAATCTAACTCAAATAATAAAAACATAAAGTCAGTCAATTTCCAGTCAATTTCCATACTTGAGACAGTTTACAGACCCAGAACCCCTTGAATGAAGGGGAGGCTGGTTCCTCTTGAGGAAGGGCCCCAGTACACTGCCAAAAATGTATCTTTCTACATGTTTCCCCCGAATGGACCTATGGCCTTTTACCAGGGTAACTGCACTGGGGAAAAGGAAATAACGAGAACTTTCAAGGACTACTGGACACTGAATTTGAACAGTCACTGTGGTCCACAAGTCAGAGTAAGGGCTTATGGGGATCAGGTGATGAATGGAGTTTTAGCTCAGGTCCATTTCACAGTGGGCCCTGAACCCACCCTGCATTTATTTTCTCTGTTCTGAATGCATAATTAGAATAGATATACTCAGCAATTAGCAGAATCCCCACAATGATTTCCTGACCTGTGGAATGAGGGATGTGGGATGTGGGGCTATTAGAATTGCAGGTACCTAGGAAAATACTAAACCAAAAACAAGACCAAATTCCTGGAGGTATTATGGAGATTAGTGCTACCATCAAAGATTAGAAAAATGCAGGCATAGTCATTTCCACCAAATCCTTATTCAACCCATCTATTTGGCCTGCACAGAAGACAGGTGGATCTTGGAGAATGACAGCAGATTATGGTAAGCTCAGCCAGGTAGAAACTCCAATTGCAGCTGCTGTACAAGATGTGTTTCTTTGCTTGAACAAATTAACATGTCCCCTGGTGTCTGGTATGTAGTTATTGATCTGGCAAATGTATTTTTTGTTTTTTGATACCTGTTAGTACAGACCGTCAAAAGCAGTTTGCTTTTAGCTGGCAAGCCGAGCAATATACCATCACTGTCCTACCTCAGGGGCATACCAACTCTTCAGCCCTGGGTCATAATTTAGTTTTCAGGGATCTTAATCACCTTGTCTTTCCACAAGATATCACAGTGGTCCATTACATTGATGACATTGTACTGATTGGACCTTGTGAACAGGAAGCAGCAACTACTCTACACTTATTGGTAAGACATTTGCATGTCAGAGGTGAGAGATAAATCCAGCAAAAGTTCAGGGGCCTTCTACCTCAGTGAAATTTCTAAGGTCTAGTGGTGTGGCATCAAGACATCCCTTCTAAGGTGAAGGAAAGTTATTGCATCTGGCTCCTGCTACAACCAAAAGGAGGCACAATGCCTTGTGAGTCTCTTTGGATTTTGGAGGCAACATATACCTCATTTGGGTGTGTTTCTCTGGCCCATTTACTGATTGACTTGAACAGCTGCTAGTTTTGAGTGGGGCCCAGAACAAGAGAAGATTCTGCAACAGGTCCAGGCTTCTGTGCTCTGCTGTTTGGGTCATATGATACAGAAGTTCTGATAATGGCAGATTGGGATGCTGTTTGGAGTCTTTGGCAGCCCCTGTAGGTGAATCACAGCACAGATGCTTAGGCTTTTAAAACAAAGCTCTGACATCTTCCATAGATAACCACCCTCCTTTTGAGAAACAGCTCTTGGCCTGATACTGGGCCTTAGTAGAGACTGAATTCTTAACCCTGGGCCACCAAGTTACCATGTGACCTGAGCTGCCCATCATAAACTGGGTGTTATCTGATCCACCAAACCATAAAATTGTGCATGCACAGCCAATACTCCATGATCAAATGGAAGCAGTATATGTACAATTGGGCCTCAGCAGTCCCTCTCAAGGTAGAGTAAGTTTCAAGACGTTACCCAAATGCCCATGGTCCCCACTCCTGCCAAACTGCCTCCTCTTTCCCAGTCTTCACAAGTGGCCTCATGAGGAGTTCCCTGTGGTCAGTTGACAGAGGAAGAGAAGATGATTCTGCATGATATGCAGACAATACCTCAAAATGGAGAGCTGCAGCACGACAGCCCCTTTCTGGAACATCGTTGAAGGATGGTGGTGAAGGGAAATTCTCCCAGTGGACAGAACTTTGAGCAAAGCTCCTGGTTTTTCCCTTTCTCGGAAAGAGAAATGGCCAGATGGCCAATTATATACAGATTCATGGGTTGTGGCCAATGGTTTTGATGGATGGTCAGGGACCTGGAAGGAATGTGACTGGAGAATTGGTGACAAGAAAATTTGGGGAGATATGTGGATAGACCTCTCTGAATAGGCAAAAAATGTGAAGATATTTGTGCCCCATGTGAATGTTCACTGGATACCAGTCAGTTTCTTTCCCCAGCCCCCCCTGTCATCTCCCAATGGGCTCATGAAAAAAGTGGCCATTGTGGCAGGAGTAGAGGTACACATGGGCTGAATCATATGGACTTCCACTCACCAAGGCTGACCTGGCTATGATCACCACTGAGTGCCTGATCTTCCAGCAGCAGAGACCAGCACTGAGTCTCCATTATGGCACCATTCCCCGGGTGATCAGCTGACTGATGATTTATAAGTTTATATGTACAGCCCAGACCTGTCTCTTAACCACAGACTCACGTCTCCATTGGCTAGTTGACATCTTCACTTGGTTGTCTAACAGTTATCTCAAACACAGCATATCCAAAATCAGACTCCTGATCTTCCTTTTTTCCCACCCTTTCCCAAACCTGCTCCTTCAGTGGTTTTCCCACTGTAATTGGTAGAAATTCCATTATTTCAGTTTAGAAAACTAAGTATACTTTGAAGCCACAGTTTACATTTCTCTCTATTCTCAAATAATTCATTAGCCAGTGCTATAGGCTCTGCTCTCAAACCATATCAGGATCTGACCATTTCTCCTGCATCCACCATCACCTCGTTCTTGGATTATCACAACAACCTCCTGAACAACTTATCATTGCTTACACTCATTTGTCCCTATTCTATTCTCAACACAGCAGCCATCGAGAATCATGTTAAAACACAAGTCAGAGCATGGAACTTCTCTGCTCTAAACCCTCCAATGACTCCTATTTCTTTCAAGGTAAAATAAGGCTCTTTACGATGGTCTCTGTTTCCCTA
>NW_006770161.1:956414-968869 GCF_000442215.2 Lipotes vexillifer
CAGGCTCCTATTCCCTCTGGGACCTCATCTTCTCCTCTTCCCCTTGCTCACTCTCTTTCAGCCTCTGGCCAGTTCACTGGTCCTAATTCTACCCAGGACCTCTGGTTCTCACTGCCACTGCTCCCTACACCACAACCCTCACCCCCAGTCCTAGAAGACCGTTCTACCAGCAATCCATAGCTTCTCCCTGACCTTGTTTAAAACCTTGCTCAAATATCCCCTTCTCAGTGAGATATTCCCCAGCTACTTAAAGTTGCACTTCTCTCCTGTCCTGCACTTTCCAATCCCATTCCTTGCTTTCTTTAGCACCACTCATCATTCTCCAGCAGGCTTATTTGGTTTATTTTCTGTGATCATAACTAGAATATAAGCTATATGTGTCAGGAACTTTTGTCTATTTTGTTCACTGCTCTATCTTCAGTGCTCACAGTTCTAAGATGGAGAAAACATTCAATAAGTAGGCATTGGATAAATGCATGAATGAATAAGCCCATGACATCATTCTGCTGGAGAACGTTATTGGTGCACAGATGCATCAGTGACCTAAGTTGACCCTATCGCTTTGCAGAGAAAATCTTACATTTAGGGTGTCCTGATTTTCCTTGCGGAAGTTCTGCTTTAAGCCTTGTGTACTGTTTCAACTATTAATTAGTAGCCCGGTTCACGCTGAAAGCATTTTAAATGGCCATCTTGTTTATATCCCATGTTTGTATTCCAAGGAACCATGTTGTGCCAGGTGCTGCTGGCAGCTACATAACAACCAAGAGGGAAACTAGTCCTAGTGTATAGTGAATGTAGTGGATGGCAGAGAGGAGAGAGAGAAAGATTCTGAATGCCCTGCTGATAGGGCTGAGCCACTAAATCACCCAATACTGAAACTTGCCCATGTTTTGCAAGAAAGAGTTTGGCATTTCAGCAGTTTGGCAGTTACTGGAGAGAATACATTCCCACATTGTTAAGTCCTGTTTCCATTTGGGTGCCTGTTATTTGAGTTAAGATTTTCATCTGATAGATAACTCATCATAATCTGCTATAGTAAACTGTCAGATTACTACCAGTAGCTCTAATTTCAATGTAGGGAATGTAGTATGCAGCTTATTGAGTGACTCCCAGTGATCCCAGCTTCCAGGTATTCACACTCTTGTGTAATCCCCTCCCCTCAAGGCTGGGATGGACCTGGTGACTCACTTCTAATGAATGGAATATAGTAGAAATAATGGGATGTCACCTCCAAGATCAGGTTACAATAAGACTGTAGCTTTCTCTTGGTTGCCTGTTCTGTCTCTCTCTCTTTCACAGTTCTTAGTCTGGAGGGTGAGAGCTGTGTGTTGAGAATAAACCCACATGTCAAGGAACTGATGTCTCTGGAGGCCATGTGAGTGAGTTTGGAAGCAAATTCTCCCTGTTCTCCCTCACCATCCCTACCCCCATTTTGAGCCAGAATGACTCAGGCTGCCCTGGCCAACACCTGTGAGACCCTGAAAAAGGGGACCCAACTAAGCTGTACCTAGATTCTAGATCAGTAGAATATGAGATAATAAATGTTATTGCTGTAAGCAGTTAAATCGTACATTAATTTTGTATGCAGCAGTAGATAACTGATATAAAGAAGGAGCAAGGAATGCCTTTAGTTTTCTCCATTGTGAATTCTAGACACAGATCACTTTCTGCTCAGGTGCCTCTGCAGGGGAGAGACAGCATCTGGGGAAGTACTAGCAGCAGAAACCTCTTTCATTCTCATGCCCCCAGAAATAGTCAAGCAAAAGGGAGAATGGAACTAAGTCCTAGAGTACTGAGAAATGTAGTTCTGATGGAACTGAAGTTGTCAGGGACAGGACAAATACTAATCATGTTTTAGTCAGTTTGGGCTGCCATAACAACATACCATAGACTGAAAGGCTTAAACAACAACCATTTGTTTCTCACAGTTCTGGAGGCTGGGAAGCCCAAGATCATGATGCTTGTTGATTCAATTTTTGATGAGAGCCCACTTCCTGGCTTGCAGATGTCTGCCTTCATGCTGTGTCCTCACATGACCATGGTGGAAAAAGAGAGAGAGAGAGAGAGGGAGAGAGAGTTCAGACTCTCTGGTGTCTTTTCTTATAAAGACATTAATGCCATCATATTTGGGGTTAGGGCTTCAACCCAGGAATTTGGGGGGGAGACACACATACTTTCAGTCCATAACAATACAGAATCAGAGATTTTAGGCAGGTGACTGGGGGTGGAGGGTAAGGAATCACGCCACCCCTAAATACAGCAGAGACACTTTGTGCAATTCTGGCATCCAACTAAGAGAGGACAGTAGAGCGTGGCAGTTACAAGTGCAGGCATTGGGGTCGCACTGCCTACATCTGAATTCTGGCTCTGCCACTAACAAGCTGTGGAGACTTGTACAGATTAGTTCATCTTACTTAATCTCTCTGTGCCTCACTTTGCTCACTCATAAAATGGGATAACAATAGAATTATTCTGAGGATTAAAAAAATTAGTATATGAAACATGCTTAGCTTGGTGCTTGGCTTATAATAAAATTTAAATAAGCATCATTTATGTTATTATTCTTACCATCAGACTACTTGTGTTTAAATTTTGGCTGAGGCCAACTGTGTATCTATTGGCAAGTAAGTTATCCTTTGATGCTTGCAGTTTCCTCACCTGTAAAAATGGGAACAATAAGAACGTATCCCATGGGTTTGCTGTGAATGTGAAAAAATCATGTATACAATGTGTTTAGCACATAGTAAGCCCTCAGTGGAGATCATCTTTTATTGTCTTTCCTCCTTGTTCCATAAAAGATTTTAGCTTATTTTCTCAACTTGGAGAGTCAATAGGAAATTTGAATTTGCATTATAGAGATTTACTCTAGAATCAGTTTTAACATGTCTACTCTAGAAAAGGAGATGCCCCAGTCCATTTCACATAGCTCTTTTTTCTATCACTAGGTGTTTCAGTTAAAACAATCTTGTTGAGTGGTCATGGATAGTAGTAAAAAAGCTTGGACTATGCAGAGCTGTTTTTTTTTTTTTTTAAATATAGTTGATTTACAATATTTTGTTAGTTTCAGGTGTACAGCAAGGTGATTCAGTTTATATATATATATATATATATATATATATTCTTTTTCATATTCCTTTTCCATTATAGATTACTATAGGATATTGAGTATAGTTCCCTGTGCTATACAGTAAATCCTTTTTTTAAAAATCTCTTTTATATATAGCAGTGTGTATCTATTAATCCTATACTCCTAATTTATCCTTCCCTCACCTTTCTCCTTTGAGCTGATTTTGATTTTCTTTTCTCTCCCATGTGAGTTGAGGAGTCTTAGAAAGTTACTTGCCTCCCTGACCCTCAGTTTCCTCATCTATACAGAAGGAAAAATAATGCCTCTTTCACAGCATTGTCAGAATGACAGAATGAAGTAAATTATACAGACACTCCTTCCCAAGTGCTTTCCACAGGCTATGAACTGATGTGTCCTTCTGTCTTCCTATAGACATCTTCCTCATCCATTCCCACAGCCTTCTTTTCCCCATGCATGTAGTACCATAACATTGTAAGCATTTGTAAATTCTGCCAGTTAATTAGTTTCATGCAGCATTGCTGGGTGGCTTAATCCCCTTCCCTAGCACTCTTGGGACTGTATGAAATACAAGATGAGCATCCTTCCCATAAAGTTATATTGAGGAATTTAATGAACAGAAAATGCTATATACCATCTGCATCAAAATTAAGTATGTAGCTTATGTATGGACACATAATTCCTGAGCGACTTCATTCTGTGAAACCTGTTTGCTCTGCCTGCCAACAATTCTTGGAAGTGTGAGGCATTTCCACATGTTGGCTTCCTGGCTTCCCTGGTATCAGTGGACGTGGCTGAATGAAGGGACTTTGGTCTCCCCTGAGCCCACACTCATAGGGAGTTAAGCTCTTGGGCTCAGGCTGACTGCCCGAGTTCAAATGTCAGCTCCAATACCGAGTAGATCAAGTCCCTGTAACTGTGCCCAAGTTTCTCCTCAGTAAAATGGGTTGCATTACCCAAGGTAATTAATGCCAGTTGCTGTAACAGGAACTCTTAGTGGCTTGACACACTTACTCTCTCTTTCTCACTTTACTGTCTAATGAAGGAGAGTGTGGAAGATTGACGAGGAGCCACACCCAGAAATAGGTGCATCCCTTTTACCTATGTTCCATTAGCCAGAATACAGGCAGAGGGTCATTTTTTGAATCAAAGGGAGTGGTGGTGGGAAAAGTGGACTTGCTGTGTGGTGGGGGAAATGCAGAGTGAAGTGAATGCCTGACATTTTCTCTGCTACAACGAGGATAACAGTCCTTCTATCTCCTAGGGATGCTGTGACGATTACATGTGTGAATCCACGTTGAGTACTTAGAGCACTGCCTTCCTCATAGTAAGCCCTCCATATGTAATATCTTACTCTATGCTTCCTCTCATCATCAGCGTGACCATCAGTTAGTTTCATGGTCCTCCCCCATTGCACGTTGGTTTCAGGGAATCCAGGGGAGGTAGGGATTACTCTTCTTGGAACCACAATCTCAGGGCTACTGCCAGATCCTCAACTAGGGACACAGCTAAAATATGCCCAAATTGGCCTCTGTTGATAATTTATGCCTCTTGCCATTAACTTGGGCTGCTCAGTCAGTTGGCTTTAGTCAACTGGTAGTTCCAGGTTAATTTCTTACTGATTTCATGGGTATGGAGAGTGAGGAAGAAAACTTGATTAGCTTTTGGGGAAGAGTGGTCACCAATTTAAACTTTCCCCATGCCTCTCCTTTCCCTAAGGGTCATTTCCCATCTTCATTGTGTTCTCTGTTCTCCAATTAGTCTGCCAAAGAGTTTTAGGCTACACATGTTCCTCATTCATTCATCATTCCTAGATTCCAAAAGTACTTATTGAGTATCTGTTATGCAATAGGCATTGGTGGGGAATATATCAGTGAACAAAAGTTACAAACATCTCTATCCTCATGAATCCTGTATCCCAATATTGTGTCTGTGTCAGGAATGAGGTGGGGACCAAAAGTAAACATAAACCTAAGTATAATAATTCTATATCAGATAGCTATTATTGTCACACACAAAAAAAACATTGTGGGCAAGATGTGTTATGGGATGAATGTTTGTGTGTCCCCCAACATTCATATGTTGAAATCTAGCTCCCAATATGATGCTATTAGGTAATGAACACATTACCTTTGGGTGGTAATAAGGTCATCAGGGTGGAACTGTCGTGAATGGGTTTAGTGCCCTTAAAAGAAGGGACCAGAGAGCTAGTTCCCCCTTTTTTTGCCATGTGAAACAAAGAGAAGTAGGCAGTCTGCAACCTGGAAGAGGACATGGACCAGCTCCCTACCACGCTGATGTTGGACTCTCAGCCTCTAGAACTGTGAGAGATAAATGTTTGTTGTTTAAACCACACGGTCTATGGTAATTTGTTAGAGCAGCTCAAACTAAGACAGAAAGATATGTTAGGTGTGTTAGAGACAGGGAGAGCTGAAGTTATTTTTAATTAGTGGAAATTTTTAGGGCAGTTTTAGGTTTACAGATAAACTGAGCAGAAAGTGCAGAGTTCCCATATATCCCTTCTTCCCCTGTATACAGTTTCCTCTATTTTCAATGTCTTATATTAGTGTGGTGCATATGTTACAATTGCTAAACCAATATTGATACGTTATTATTCACTTAGGTCCATAATTAAGTTAGGGTTCACTGTGTTAAGTTAGGTACAGTTCCATGGGGGAGCTGTAATTTTACAAAAGGTAGTGTAACAGACACCTCTTGTGCCTGTGTGGCATCCTCTCAACTCCCCTTCTTCTTCCACCTTGACTGAGTTGTAGCTCTTCTACCTACTTCCAGAGACACCTGCTGGGCCACTCCACAATTCTGATGAAGGCATGTGCAAGCCTGGATGTGCAAGGGTGTTAAACATCTCACAGGGACACCTTCCATCAGTGGAGGGTGGTAACTGGTGGATGGCAGACTAAAACCATTGACCACAAGGGCTGAGATGGATCTAATGTTCTTTTTGATCACGTAACAGGGCCAGAGAGGCTAAGAGATTTCTCAGGGACACACAACTCTTCAGTGGATGTTCTGGAGATGAGATACTCAAACTTGGGCTCCCAGTACAGTTCTCTTTTAGGGTGGGGAATAAAAAAAGAGAGAGCTCGCTGTCACTGAGCTCCAACTGAGAGCACAGATCAAGGATAATCACCCTGCTGTCCAATCCTCTCTCCTTGGTTTACATCACTGTTATTTTTTCCCTTGTTATTATTACTAAGCAATATATTCAAAATTTTATAAAAGGAAAATAAATTCCTGCTTTTTAAAGAGCACTTTCCAGTGACTCATTAAGGAGAAAATCTCCACAGGAACAGGAATGAAAGATTGAACATTTTGAACTGTTTGTTTTCCTGTCCTGGATTTAGATTCTGCAAAGTTTCTGTATCGATAGCTCAGGAGGTTGAAATATAATTTTCATACTCTTTCTGTGTCCCTGGGAGGGTCTCAGAGCCCCTACCTTCCATCATCCTGGGATGCTGCATTGTGACTTGAAAGTGACCCAGACTGACCACATCTCCAGGGTGTTGAAGCTATTCAGTTTCCATATTCATTTAGTTACTGGGCTTTTTATGTGTGGATTTTTTTGTGACCATGAAATTGAGAGATGAAGAGGCCTGGATGCTGCCAAAAGCTGTGTGGCCAGGGCTCCGTGTGAGTCCCCCTGCTTTGCCAGTACCCTTCATTCCTGATGGCCGCTCTCCTGTTCCTGTCCTCATCTTCCCAGCAGCACCAGCAAAATGTTCAACATGCTTAATTGATTTGCGAGGTCTAAGAGTCATGGATCTTAGGGATTAGGTAGAACAGCTGTCCCATCGTTGTTGCAGAAGTGAATGTTAATTTTTTTGCTTTTGTTTATCACACCCTTATGCTGAAATATAAGTGAGACAGAAAGAGTTAATAGTATGACCTTCAGGAATCATTTTTTAATTTTTATAAAGTAATAGCCACTAACCTGTATATAGGACTTACAATGGGTCAGGCCTTCTTTTAAATATTTCATATAGGATATGCTATTTAACTTTCACTCTAGCCCTACAGAGGCAGCATTTATCTACCTACCTACCTACCTATCTATCTATCTATCTACCTATCTATCTATCTATCTACCTACATACCTATCAGCTATCTAACAACACCATCTTCATCATCTCTATTTAACATCAAACAAAGGGCTGGAATTGGAACCCCACCAGTCTGGCTCCAGAGTCCATATTCTAAACTGCTACTTAAAAAATTAGAAGGGAAAGGAAACATCACAGCCAACCTTCTCATTTATACATGTGGAAATTTTTGCATGTAGTTCAGAGGGGAGTTGACTCTCCTAAAATCACACAGCAAGTTAGTGCCTCTGCTGAATTCTGATATGAAGTTCTTTTCCCACTTGCACAGTGAATCTCTGTCCCTGAGGTTTGAGAGAGCCTAATGCACTAAGCAACAGAGATTGAAACAGATACTGAATGACTTTTTGAGGTAGAGTAACCTGCCTAGAAAGGCAAGAAGGAGGCGGTGGAGCAAGTGGGGAGAATGTGTAGGGGAGAAGGAGTCTGAATTTAGAAATTGTGCTGCATTAGGCTCTGGCCAAACTCCAGTGTTTTTTGTTCATTATTATTTTTTATGTGAAAAGGAACCTGCAACAGTTTAGGCTCAGCTATTTGCCTTCAGGCATGGTTTGTCAAATTTGGATCCAATGCCAATTCAGCACAATGAGTGTTCATGGGTGGCATGTGTATACATGTGTGTATGTGTACGTGTGCTCAGGTGTTTGCATGGGCCCATCTCTGTGTGTGCCCGTGGTGTTGGCATAAAAGGCAGTCCATCCTAGGACTTGCTGGCTACTTCTTACCTCCAACCCACCTCCCTAATGTGTCAAGAATTATAAATTAATCACCTGGCTGGTTTGCACTGAACTTACTTGTGTTTATGAAAGGGAATACATTGGATATGCTTGTTAATGGAACACGTGTAATAATACTAAAGCCTGTGATTAAAAAGAAATTTAAGGCCCATGAGTTTTTAATAGAAAAACATATCATTTGAGTGTTTATTTTCTGGGGTAAAATGGCTGAGACTTTTTTAAGGGGAAAGGTGCCTTTTTTAAATTTTAGAAGGATGATAGTATTCATACTGAAAATTAACAATATTTTAAAGAAGCCCTTTTAGATTGTGTTTAGCAGAGGACTCTTCTGATAAAGCAGAAGCTGTTAATTGTTTCATTCTTTGATGGAAATAAATGGCAGAGTAATTCTACTCATGGGTTTTATTCATTCATTCATTAATCAAAAATAGATTGCATACCTGTCATGTGTCAACACAGGGCTACACTGGAATTCAGAGATGGAAACACTTGATCTTACCTTTAGGTGACCCACAGTATGATGGAGGAAAGACATTGGAAGAAAGAATCCCAATACTTGTCCTGATAGAGATGTGGAAAGGGAAGTAAGGATAAGCCAGGGGTCAGAGGCTGCCCAGAGGAGACAGTATTTAAGCTGAGATTTATCCAATTAATCAAGGTAGGGAAGGCCAGTCCAAGGATATAGTATTACACATTCATGGGGTCTTGGGAGAAAGCTGTGTTGGGGAGAAGTATGTTGATTCCAGTTTTAGAGTGTGAGTACCAGTTATCTAAAAAAATAACTATGGCTTAAATTCTCTCATTCATCCATTTATTCATTCAGTTGCAAAGATACTATTCTTGTTCACATGTGTGTTAACATATACATATACACAAGTAAATATCAGTGCACACATATATGGATTATATTAATATTCCTTGGTGAAGTGTGCTACCTTGATTTTCTTACATTTTAGTGAGATTTAATCATCCACATTATTTTATAGAGAGTTGTAGAAAGTTCTGCATATAAAATGAAGCTAGTTGATTTTGGCTTTTCAGAAGTTTGCCTGTGGTTTTTTTAGAAATCTTTTATTTTCCAGCGAAAACTTGCATAATTTCTCCACAAATCCTATTTATCTTTCAGAATGGCAAGGAGAACAAACTGCTTTGGGTTTCATGGAACTGGAAGACTGCAAAATCTCTACATGTTTTGGGGACATCTGAGTATAGGTTTAGGAGTTTGGAATGTATTGAAGAGAAAAGTTGTTTTAGTTTCACTTTTTATTTTTAGACTTACTGGTAGATTTTAGGAATGTCAAAATAAAACCCTGTGTATTTGGATTTTCTAAAACTGAAACAAATATGCATTCATTAACTGCTCATTCACTAAATATTGATAAAGCACTCATAATGAAATATCAAAGGAGATGTGAGAAAACCAATTCAACCTCTACTCTCAAGAGGTTTACAGTCAATTGAGGGTGGGGGACAAACAAAGGGGGTGGGGGGGAATGGTGGATTTTATTATGGAAAAAATATTGAAAAAGAAGAGGCATAAGTGAAGTCTTCAAGAACTAGTATGACAGAAGCAGACCTGTGTGTTTTAAACAGAGGAATAATTATGAACCACAGCAGGGAGGTGAGACTGAGAACTCACCTGATTTTTGAAGGATGGGTAACATGTCAGAATGAGACTTGAAATTGTTTTGAGGCCACTCAATTCTACAGTTCACACACATAGAATCGATAGATAAAATGCAATAAAAGGGGAAAAAAGCCCTCCACAATAGATCAAAAATAAGATATACAACTCTGTGGTTCACAAAATAAAAATACATATAGGACTGACAGCTGTGGTGGAAACCTAATGGGCTCTGGATTCCCAAGGGAAGCCAGGGAAGGCTTGAAGTTTAGAACGTATGGTGTCATTAGGACTAAACTGCCTTAATGGTGCCAGGATCACTGCTTCTCAAAAGTGCTGGAATGTGGTTCTACCAGTTGGTGTGAAAAGTTGAGACTTTTTAGTTTATATGGAGGTGTGTATCTTTCAATTATGGGCTAAGAGAATCTCCTGGCTCAGTGATTATATCTGTGAATGCCTCTGAGGGCAAGAGCTCCTTGATCCTAATATAAGACCTAGTTCTGGCCAGGAGTTCCAGGGACCAGGTGGAGGCAGAAAAGGCTAGATATAGAGGAGTACATAAAGACAAACATGTTCACCCCCAACTCAGAGAGAAAAAACAATAACACTTCTATTCAAAATGTGCCCACAAACAAAAGTTATAAAACACAAGAAAATATTAAAAAGTGGTCAATAAAATCCATGATTGGATGTGTCATGACACATAAAATACATTAATAAAACAGTCTGAAAAAGAACTACAAAAAATATGTGAGGGATGATCAGGGATACATAAAGGAATATATATCATGAACAAAACCAGGCTATTAGTGGACCAAGAACATGTGTATGTTTAAACATTTCAAAAAATAAATTGAAAATTAAAAGCATAGTCATAGAATTAAAACACTCAATAGATAGAATAAACTCTGGACTGGACAAGGCTGAAAAACAATTAATAAATTGGAATATAGTACTAAGTACATTATCTAAGATATAGAAGGATCTATAAAGAAATAAAAATTATTGAAATGGTAGAGAAGAGATTTTTGAAGATCAAATGGCTGTGAATTTCCCAGAGATGAAGAAAAGACAGGAAAACTGACTAGGATAAACAAAAATAAATCTAAACCTAAACCATTGCTGTAAAATTGTAGAACATTAAGTTTAAAAAGACCAATCCCAAGACTGAGTCAGGAAGAAATAGGCAATCTGAACAGACCAATCACTAGTAATGAAATCAAATTTGTAATTAAAAAAAACTCTCAGGGACTTCCCTGGTGGTACAGTGGTTGAGAATCCACCTGCCAATGCAGGAGACACGGGTTCGAGCCGTGGTAAGGGAAGATCCCACATGCCACAGAGCAACCAAACCTGTGCACCACAACTACTGAGCCTGCACTCTAGAGCCCATGATCCACAACCACTGAAGCCCATGCGCCTAGAGCCCATGCTCCACAACAAGAGAAGCCACCACAAGGAGAAGCCTGCACACCACAACGAAGAGTAACCTCTGCTTGCTGCAACTAGAGAAAGCCCACGCACATCAACAAAGACCCAATACAACCAAAAATAAGTAACTAAAATAAATTTATATATAAAAAAAACTCCTAGCAAACAAAAGTTCAGGATTGGGTGGCTTCACAGGAGAATTCTACCAAACATATAAAGAAGAGCTTATACCTATTCTTCTCAAACTGTTTTAAAAATTGAAGCAGGTGGAACACTCTCAAATTTATTTTATGAGGCAACCATTACCCTGATACTAAAACCAGATAAAAACACTATAAAAAAATAATAAAATTACAGACCAGTACCTTTGATGAATATAGATGTAAAAATCCTCAAAAAATATTAGCAATCTGAATTCAACTATATATATAAAGGATCATACACTATGATCAAATGGGTTTTATTCCAGGGATGCAAGGATGGTTTAATATTTGCAAATGAATCAATGTGATACATTATATTAACAAAAGAAAGGATAAAAATCAGTTGATCATCTCAATAGATGTAGAAAAAGCTTTTAACAAAATTCAACATCTATTCATCATAAAAACTCTCATCAAAGTTGGTATAGAGGGAATATATGTCAACATAAAAAAGGCCATTTATGACAAAACCAGGCTAACATCATATTCAATGGTGAAAAGCTAAAAGACTTTCCTCTAAAATCAGAAAAAAGACAAGGATGCTTACTCTCACAAGTTCTATTTAACATAGTATTAGAAGTCCTAGCCACAGCGATCAGACAAGAAAAAGTAAAAATGCATCTAGTTTGGAAGAGAAGATGTAAAACTGTCACTATTTGCAAATGACATGATATTTTATATAGAAAACACTAAAGATCCTACCAAAAAACTATTAATAAATGAATTCAGTAAAGTTAAAAGTTACAAGATTAATGCACAGAAATCAGTTGCTTTTCTGTACACTAATAATGAACTATCAGAAAGAGAAAACAAGGAAACAATCTCATTTAAAATCGCATCAACAACTCAGTGGTTTGTGACCACATAGAGGGGTGGCATAGGGAGGGTGGGAGGGAGACACAAGAGGGAGGAGATATGGGTATACATGTATATGTATAGCTGATTCACTTTATTATAAAGGAGAAACTAACACACCATTGTAAAGCAATTGTACTCTAATAAAGACGTTAAAAAAATGTATCAAAAAAGAATAATATGGGCTTCCCTGGTGGTGCAGTGGTTGAGAGTCTGCCTGCTGATTCAGGGGACACGGGTTCATGCCCTGGTCTGGGAAGATCCCACATGCCGCAGAGCAGCTGGGCCTGTGAGCCATGGCCGCTGAGTCTACACGTCCAGAGCCTGTGCTCCACAATGGGAGAGGCCACAACAGTGAGAGGCCAGCATACCACAAAAAAAAAAAAAAAAAAAAAAAAAAAA
>NW_006770161.1:968879-972425 GCF_000442215.2 Lipotes vexillifer
AAAAAAGAATAATATACCTAGGAATAAACTTAACCAGGGAGGTGAAAAAACCCATACTCTGAAAACTATAATACATTGATGAAGGAAATTGAAGACAATATAAAGAAATGGAAAGATATCTCATGTTCTTGAATTGGAAGAATTAATATTGTTAAAATGTCCATACTACCCAAAGAAATCTACAGATTTAATGCAAACTTTATCAAAATACCCATGACATGTTTTTACAGAACTAGAACAAATAATCTTAAAATTTATATGGAATCACAAAAGACCCTGAATGGCTAAAGCAATCTTGGGAAAAAAGAACATAGCTGAAGGTAGCATGCTTCTTGACTTCAGACTATACCACCAAGTTATAGTAACCAAAACAATATGGTACTGGCACAGAAACAGACACATATTTCAATGGAACAGAATAGAGATCCCAGAAATAAACCCACACACTTATGATCAATTAAATCTATGACAAAAGAGGCAAGAATATACAATGGAGAAAAGACAGTATTTTCAATAAGTGCTGCTGGGAAAACTGGACAGCTACATGTAAAGGAATAAAATTAGAACATTTTCTCACATCATATACCAAAATAAACTCAAAATGGATTAAAAACCTAAATGTAAGACCTGAGACCATAACATTCCTAGAAGAGAATGTAGGCAGACCACTCTCTGACATAAATCAACATTTTTTGGATCTATATATTAAAGTAAAAGAAACAAAAGCAAAAATAAACAAATGGAACCTAATTAAACTTAAAATCTTTTGCACAGCAAGGGAAGCCATTGACAAAATGAAAAGACAACATAGTGAATGGGAGAAAATATTTGCAAATGATATGACTGATTAGGAGTTAATACCCAAAATATAGAAACAGCTCACACAACTCAATATCAAAAACAAACAAAGAACAACCCAATTTAAAAATGAGCAGAAGAACTGAATAGACATTTTTCCAAAGAAGATATACAGATGGCCAACAGGCACATGAAAAGATGCTCAATGGCACTAATCACCAGAGAAATGCATATAAAATATATTTTGATTTATCAAAAGATATTACCTCACACCTGTCAGAATAGCTATTATCAAAATTACCACAAATAACAAATGTTGGTGAGGATGTGGAGAAAAGGAAACCCTTGTACACTGTTGGTGGGAATGTAAATTGGCATATGCACTATGGAAAACAGTATGGAGATGCTAAAAATAGAACTACCATATGATCCAGCAATTCTACTCCTGGGTATATATACAAAGAAAATGAAAAAATTAATTTGAAAAGATACATGCACCTCAATATTCATAGCAGCATTATCTTCAATAGCCAAGGTATGCAAGCAACCTATGTGCCCATCAGCAGATAAATAGATAAAGAATATGGGTATATATACACACACACACACACACACATAATGGAATATTACTCAGCCATAAATAAAATGAAATTCTGCTATCTACAACAATGGGCATGGACCTGAGATGTTTTATGCTTAGTGAAATAAGTCAGACAAAGAATGACAAATACTATATGATATCACTTATATGTGGAATCTAAAAAGTAATACAAATGAACATATATTGATTGCAAAACAGAAACAGACTCACAAATACTGAGAACAAGCTAGTGGTTACCAGTGAGGGGAGAAAAGTACGGAGGGGCAAGGATAGGGATAGGGGATTACAAACTACTATGTATAAAATAAATAAGCTGCAAGGATATAGCACAGGGAAATATAGCCATTATTTTATAATAAATTTAAAAGAAATAGAATTTATAAAAATATTGAATTGCTGTGTTGTACACCTGAAACTAATATAATATAGTAAACCAACCACTCTTTAATAAAAAATATTACAGGGGCTTCCCTGGTGGCGCAGTGGTTGAGAGTCCACCTGCCGATGCAGGGGACACGGGTTCATGTCCCGGTCCTGGAGGATACCACATGCCGTGGAGCGGCTGGGCCTGTGAGCCATGGCCACTGGGCCTGCGCGTCCGGAGCCTGTGCTCCGCAATGGGAGAGGCCACAACAGTGAGAGGCCCACGTACCGCAAAAAAAAAAAAAAAAAAATTACAAAGTGACCAATTTTAAAGTTAACAGAGAGAAGAAGTAAATTAACAGCAATATAAAGACATACACTGGCAGTGATTTCTCTTTATCAGAATAGATGTTAGAGGCACTGGTACAATATCCTCAAGGTGAGGAGAGAAAATAACTGTCAATTTATAATTTTAGACCCAAGTAAACAATCATTTAAGAGGGAGGCTTAAATAAAATTTCAAATATTAAGAGAATTTACCATCTCTTACTAGAGGAACCAATAAATGATGTGCATAAAAAGTGAAGAAAAGTAAACACAGAAGGATGAATAGCTGCAAGTAAAAACAGTGAGCACAGAAATTAATATGTTAGTGTACTTAATGAAGGTGAAAACAACTTAGAAAAATATAAAACTGAATGTCTATATAATATAGAAAAGAAGATAGATACTAGATTTTAAAAGGATAGTTAAAACATTACAAAGTCCTTGACTTATTTATAGGAGGACAAAATTAGTGAATAATATTAGACTTGTTAGAAAACTATAAAAGTTTAATGTTAAATACTAAAATATGAACACACTTTATATATTGCAAACCAACAGTGAAAAAAGAAAGAAATGTAGACATAGAGAATGCAAAAAATGAGAGCAAAAGAAGTAAAGAAATACAATGATATGATGGTTAATTTTATGTATCAGTTTGACTGGCTAAGGGATGCCCAGAGGGGTGGTAAAACATTATTTCTGAGTGTGTCTGTGAGGGTGTTTCCAGAAGCAATTAGCATTTGAATTAGTAAACTGAGTAAAGAAGATGGCCTTCCACAGTGCAGGTGGGTATCATTCAATCCACCAAGAGCTTGAATAAAACAAAAAAATGGAGAAAGTGCAAATTCACTCTTTCTGCTTAAGCTGAGACATCCATCTAATCCTGTTCTCAGGTATTGGTGCTCCTGACTCTTGCGCTTTCAGACTCAGATTGGGACTTTCACCATCAGTTCCCCAATTCTCAAGCCTTCAGACCTGGGCTAAATTACATCACCAGTCTTCCTGGGTCTCCAGCCTGCAGATGGTAGATTGTGAGATTTCTTGGCCTCCATAATCGTGTGAGACGATCCCTATAATAAATCTCCTCATATATATATATATATATATATATATATATATATATATATATATATATATATCTTATTGGTTCTGTTTCTCTGGAGAACTCTGATTAATACATAGAGAGAGTCAAGAAAAGAGGGGATGGAGATAAAACCATTCCCAGAAAAGAAAAGTTCACCTTAAGTGCAAAGATACTGAAAAGAGTCCTCGTACCTCAGGGTACTGACTAGAGAAAGACTCAAAGAGGCAGTGTTGGAAAGACAAGCCTTCTGGGAGAGAAAAGGAAATGAAAGGAGAGATGGTAACTGTGTGGTAAACACATAAAGAACCAAGAGATAAAATTTAGCATCCAAGACAAAAAAAAAAAAAAAAAAAAAAGAAACCACCCTCTCCCC
>NW_006770161.1:973041-983228 GCF_000442215.2 Lipotes vexillifer
TATATATATATATATATATATATATATATATATATATATATATATATATATATATCTTATTGGTTCTGTTTCTCTGGAGAACGTTAGTACAAATAATAAAAGAAAGTATAAAAAATAGAGGAGATGTTGTGTTGAATAAGATGGAAAATTCCTGAATGTTTAAATATAAAAAGTCAGTTGTAAAATGACATATAGAGTATAATAATATTATTTAAAATTTTACAAACTGTGCAAAACATTGTTATTTTAAAACAAATAAATTTATATCCAAATGTATAAACTTTGTTAAAAATGGACAGGAAAGACCAAGATCAACATCAGGATAGTGATTACATCTGGAATAGGATGGAGGAAAATAGGATAAGGAAGGAGTACAAAGGGGGCTTTAATTCTATCTGTAATATTTTCCTTTATAATAGCAAATGAAGCATAGTTTAAGGTGTGCTCAGTCTGGGTGATGGGTATGAAAGTATCACTATTCTCTGTATTTTGCTGTTGGTTTAAATATTTCATGCAGACCTTGATGGGAGGACCATGTGGGAAGTGCCTCTTTGTTTTCACTCTTGCCTGGCAGTGATTTTAAGCCATGGGGGGATTTCTGTAGAATCCTTCATCTCTGCCACTCTTCCTCATCTATCTGTCTAGGTTGTAGTTACCTAAAAGAGAACAATCGAAATTGTTCTTTTCATGATTGAATCAACCAAATTCTTAAAGGGGCCTCAGTTCCTATGGAATTTTTTATGGTCCTCAATGTCCACCGTTCTTATGGTCAGAAACTCCATAAGGACCAAGATTTCACCAGGATTGTTTAACACTGCATTTCCAATGTCTGTGCCTTGGCATAAATATTGGGTTAATAAGTGCATAAGTAAAGGAAGAGCAGGTAGATTTACCCAAAAACCAATTCATCACTCTTCCATATGCCTGACTCTTCCATGACTGTGTCTTTGCACTAGTCATCCCTCCCGTGCCCTTTGGGAATGGCCTTGCCTCCTAATTGGCTGTAAAAATTCCCCTTCTAATCTTCCTATATCCTGGAAGAAGACAGAAGCTTTATTAGGTCAGAGATCCTGTCTATCTTTTCCAGTGTTGAATGCCCATCACCTGTTGCATTTGTAGAGTATATGTATTCTATTTATGAGCCCAGGTGTTACTTCTCCTTGAAGCCTTTCCTGACGTAGCTGCCATACACCTCACAACTTCTATTCCAGACAGAGATAATCACGAATTTTTATTTTTTTATAAGACTATACCTAGTACATATATTTCAATAGTTGCAATTAGTATATTGTATTGTGAGTAATTGTTTCCCTCATTAGATATTAATTCCTCAGGGACCAGATTTATATCTTTTTATCTCTAAGTTCCTAATTACTTTTCTGGTAAGCATGTGGAACAGAGCAGCCTTTCAATAGCGACTTGCTGAATTGACTTAAATCCGTTGGTAAGTTGTGTTCTGTGAATTTTCTGAAACACTCAAAATCCTCCTGATGGTGCTTCCCTTCTCCGGAGAATGGCTAAATGATCCCAGCACATACTTAAATCTTCTGTCACTTCTGAAGGAGCCTAAAATAGTCATTAAGATGGATGCCTAGGAAAGGTTAAGATAATGTAAAAAGTGGGGAGAGGGATCTGTAGTTAACTTCATCTTTTCTATCCAGGGCTGTGACCAATGAGTCACCTGGGGATCGGCACAAGCCCTCCTGCAGGGAGGACTCTTTTGCTCTCTCAGTCCCCTACTGCTGCCATCTGTTGATAATTACTGTCCAGTCTCTGCAGAGAATGTGTGATATTTAATATTTCCTCGCCACTTGAACAAACATGCGGCAATAACAGAAAGGTGCTTGGCCACAGGAGTAGAAAGAGATATTTTCACGAAAGAGTCAGTGTACATCTTGGGCCAGGCAAACAACTGCCTTCTCTTTGCAAAGTTAAGAGAAGCCCCCATGTTTCAGAGCCTGGAGAATAGGTACATTGACTTAGGTTGTGGTTTTGGAAGAAAACTCTTAAAAGTCTAAACTATCAAGAAGATTAGAAAACAAAACATAACTTCTTTTGACAATTGATGTGACTTTTCTCTTCATGAGCCATTGTGAAATTTTCCCAGGTAGCTTTTCAGCGTTTTTGGAGAAAGTTGATGCTCTTGCCAAGTACTAAGAAAGAAGAAAAGTATTTTATGTGTTTGAAAAAGTGTTCTTCCATTTGAAAGCCTTTTTTTTTTTTTAACCATTCCTTTTGGGGGTGGGGAAAAGAGGTTTCTAGTTTCATTTGCAGGTGGGAAGTTCAACTTCCTGTTTCAAGAATAACAAGAAGATTCAACAGGGACAATCTTTCTGACCTGCTTTGCACATACAATAAACTCTGGATTAGTGATGTGATAGGAAATAAACTGCCTTGGTTCATTGAGCTTTTGGATCTGAAGCTGAGAAAGGTGAGGTCACCAACAGCATGTAGATACACATGGTTCATTGGTCATCCATAGTGAAGTGGCAGCTGGGGTTGTGAAGTGAGGCAGGAGTAGACAGTGTTTCTAGTATTAGAAAAGAAAATGAATCATGCTGGATCTTTTTCCTCATCATCATCCATTTCCATTTGGGCACAGTCAATATTTATCATGAATGCTTTTTTATCCTCAACATCTATTATGAAAATTTGCAAACATGTTAAAGAGTTCAAAGAATTTTACAGTGAATACTAATATATCTGTAGTAGGTAGATTCTGTCATTAACAATTTGCTCTGCTTGCTTTATTATGTTTCTATTCATCTATTTCTTCCTTCCTTGATAGATTTCAATCCATATGCATTTTACAATATGTTGCAGTCACTCATGAATGCTTTTATGGTCCACTGTCATCCAAGATAGAAATGTCCATTATTTTAGATACCTTTCCCTTTACTCCAAGGCCTGCCCCAGTGATCATAGCAGGCATTGTGCTGGGCACTGGATAGTCTGTGCACAGATGTGGAATTTACTTGCCACAGCAAGGCAGAAGTTAAAAGAAAATGAAGACAAAGAAATATAAAATTTTACACTGTGATCATAGTCATAAAATGGAAAACAGGTAGAACAAAATGCCATCTCCAAGGCAGTTTCCTACTCTTAAATCCACCACCTTGTTGTCAAAATGATTTCTTGAAACTCTGCTTGGATCTGCCATTGACATCCCATAGCTTGTGGGATAAAGCCTACCCCTAGCTGGACAACTGCAGTATTTTTATGATATGGCTAGAGAAATTTCATTACTACTCTAGAAATATTTATTGCCTCCCTATGATGTGCTGGGTGCAGGGGTTATGTGCTGTGAATATTAGAATAAGCACATCATGATCTCTAGCCTTGAAGAGTTTACAGACAGGTTGAGGAAACATAATTTCAATATGATGCTTAAAATGTTATGAAAACAGAGGAAGGCAACCCAGTATAGCTTTAGGTCTGGGTTAAGAAGGTCTTACTCAGGGGAAAAATGGATGCTCTGAATCCTGAAGACATATTCAGGTGAAGAAGGATGGGAAAGTATTCAAGCAAAGAAAACAAAATATTTAGGCAAAAAACCCCAGTGAAATAGAGAAACAACAAGCTATTTAGTATTTCTTAGAGCATAAACTGTGGGCTGAGTGGATAGTGATGAGGGCAGCGGGCTCATGCAGGGCTTGAAAAATGGCAAGGAGGGTAGGAACTTTACCCTGTATGGAGGGAGGAACCACTGAAGCAGTTAGAAATACAGTGTAAAGGATGGGTAGAGGGTAGTAGGAATGGGCAACACAGCAAGCAGGAAAAGAAGTTAGGAATGTGCTGCGGTAATCCAAGGAAGACAAGCTTGGGTAGCTGGTAGTAAATATGGAGAAAGAGGGACTAATTTAGAGAAGGTGCAAGAGGTAAAATCCGGAGAATTTAAAGAATGAAATGAATGAGCACAAGGTAAGTGAAAGGGAAAGGTTAACAATGAATCCCAATTCTCTGACTCGGATGGGTGAGTGAATGGCACATTCAATAATTAAGATTGAAAATAAGAGAGAGAGGAAGATAATGAATTTAATTTTGGAGGTAATTTTAAAGTGCCTAGGAGACATCCAAGTGGAGGTGTCCACAGTGTGGTGGACATACAATTGGAAGTTCATGAGAAGACTTTGGACATCTAGGGGGATGCTGGTTAGACACATATAAGTGGATGTGGCACTTATGATTTATCCCATCTGAGAGATGAGGGAGCTGTAACATTTTTATGTCATCTCTCACCAGTCATTGGTTGAAGGCTTCTGGGGAGTGGAGTGTGCTTCATACATTGTTACATGTATGTCCTATGTGTCTGTGCTGCATACATCTGGCCTGCTTTATATTTAGATCTCAACAGTAAATTAAGGGTAAATGTCTTGATTTTACTGAGTTGTTGTGGCTAGAACCCAGGTCTTCTGATTTCTATTTCAGTTTTCCTCTGCATTCATCACCACTCCATTATCAATGGTACACTCTCCATTCTTTCGTTCATGCAGTCACTTTCCATGACCTCAACAAGCATTTATTAGGCACCTCCCATGTGCCAGGCTGGGCTAACTGCTGTCTCTGAAGTTACTGGGAATAGAACCTTCCACATATGCATCCATGAAGAACCTCAACTTCACTCACTTCCAACTGTTTTCACTTCCTGAAAGAGGAGTGGTACTTAGACTTGGAGGAAGACCTGAGGGATAGGAGTGTCAGAATGACATCTCCCTAGGGCCCTTGGAACTTGGATGACTGGGTGTTGAGGTGGTATGGAAAATGATTGCTCTCTAAGAGAGCAAGTACAACTTCAGCTTATGCAAGACTATAAAGGACCCCCTGTCTGCATTTACAAAAGGAAAATTCATGTTTCCTGTGGCCTTTAACTCCTAATCTTTACTGGTTACAAGAGGGTATTCCAGGTAGTAGAGTGCTTAATAAATATTATATTGTTTGTTAATGGCAATGTTATTTGGGAGTGATATTTCCTTCTGAATGTGCTAGCCTGGTTTAACAAATCTGCTGTGAGTAGTTTCACCTTTCATTGTGTTGGTTGAGATGTCTCAGGGGCACCTTAGCAGGGGCCAAGGAATGGCTCAGAAATACAGAAGTAAATGAGTCTGCCGGATGCATTAATAGTTTTTGTCTGTGCTGACTTCCCCCTTGTTGTAAGAATGTAACCTATACCAAGGGGCTCTGCTATGTTAAGTAAATGTGTGCAATCTCACTGTGAAGATGTGAGATGCTTGAAGGGCTGGCGGGAGCATTTTCCTACATACTTGTCTTGTTTTTATATCCTTTTGTATGCACAGATGGTCAGTTCTGACCTAACTCCTCTCTTATTCAAATCCAGACTTTTAGGAATGGTTCAGTTGGATAATTGACAAATGGTACAAATATTTTTCAAATTTTCCTTTATTCCCAAAAGAACTGAATGTCAGTTCTGGATAATTATTACCTGTGAGGTACAAAGGCATGGGATTCATAGCATGATCCACTTGAACTCAGACAGACTGGATTTTAAATCATGTTTCTGATACTCTCTGTTTTCTCTCAACCTCAGTTTCCTCATGTGAAACACAGGTAAATACCATTATCTGGTGTAAATGCTCATAACTCCACCCATCCTTCCCCTTTTGCTCTCTCTCTCCCTTCCTTATCTCTCTCCCTTTATTCTTTCCAATATATGTTGAATCATTCTTTTTCTTCTGGATCATCTTTATCAGATTTCAAATGCAACCAAAAGAAAATTCACCTTAAAATAAAAACAGAAAAACAAAACAAATTTTCTTGACCCATATCTTCCTTCTACTATCTTATTTTGCTGATCTCATTATAGTAAACTTTCTTAAAGAGTTATCTACACTTGGGATCTATAACTCCTCATATTCTACATATTCTTTAACCTTATATAGCCTGGCTCCAGCCTCTTCTGTTCCACTGAAAATGTTCTCCTCAAGGTGAAACTATTTCTTGTACATAAGTTAACCATCACGTTGCAATTACCAAGGCACATTTGCATTGATAGCATTTTCCATTCTTTATAGGTTTGTATTTGCTAGTTCATTCAGGATGAAACTTATTTTTTGCTGGATATTTTGCATGTAATTTGGGTTAAATCTCTTGTCTTAGATGGGTCACTAGTTATCGTTCTGTAATATGAACCCATGGGAATATCAGAATCTTAGTCAATGAAGAAATAAACTACTTCCACACTCAACTGTGCTTTTCATTTAAAGAAAAAAAAACTTATTAAGGGAACTGAGCACAAACATTAGAACATTAGCGCAAACAATATATTTAAGTAGGACAAACAATTTAAAACAAAATATACAGAAAAACATGCTTTTGTAGAATTAGGATTTGTTTTCACTGATCCTTTAGCATTCTCCATCATTGTTTAGTCTAGCTCAGGTTTTCATTTTGACTTAATTATTAACTATGAATATTTCCTTCAACCATCACAAACTATTTACACTTCTTGGTGAAACTTCTGCTTGGATATATAAACATGTGCCCCTTTATAAGCAAGATTTTTTTGAGTGTACAACAAAGGGTCATGAGAAGAAATGGATGTGAATCCATCTAGTTGATTCTCTAACTAATCTGAGATCTGTTGACTTTAACTCTCCTTGGATCTACCAAGAGTAATAGCTCTAACTGCTTTGTTATAGCATTAGAAACAGGGGTCTTATTTTAGACTGATTCCAGGTTTTAGTCATTTTTTTGGCTTTAAATTTAATTTTAATTTTGATTACAGTTATAGGGCAATGTAGTTTGAAGATGCACATAGCTCACTAGGACAGGAATAGAGTAGTTTCCCCACTGCATGTCCAATGGACCTCACTCTTGAAATACCTCTCACCATTTTTGTTATTCCTTTTGATATTTGCCTTCATCTATCTAGATAACATGCTCACCCTACTGTTCCTGGATTTGTCAGTTTCAGGCCTTACTGACTGATTTCCTACAATGGAAGATGGGGCATAGCTCTCTTTCATGCCTCACCATGGTAACGTATATACTGTCATCATCCTCCACCCACAGCTTTCCATTATATTAGGTTGAACTCTATGAAGTTGCTACTATTCTCAGTCAAAAATGTTTGAATGTTTTCAATATCATGATCTAAAGTTATACCATAATTTTAGTTAAAACAAAATTAAATGTTTGTAATAGTTGAATCATTTGGCATATTATAAATACTTTCCTTCTATTGCAGAACTTTTGTTTTATCTGTTTGTGTGATTGGTTGGTTGATTTTTAAAATACACTTATTATTAACGTTCCTCAAATCTCTCCCAATTTGTTGAATCTTCCCTCAACGTAATAAAACCAATGTATCATTCAGTTTTTATCACCTGGGAGACATCTTTGTTGGAGTCTTTTGATTTACTCTAGTGGTCTAATTACTTTCTAGAACTGCAATCTGCACCCTCTTAAATCTTGATCCTAGGGATACCCTTGTCTCTTGTGTTGGAGTCTCTGTTTCCAATATTCATGACTGCCACATTTTTGGCCCAGCCTCCTTGGTGGAGACCTTGCATTTCTAGGTTTTTGAGAAAGGGAGAAAAGGAGGTAACTTTTTCGGGGATCTGACAACTCGTTATTCTCTGTTCACATTGAATTAAAATTTCACTGCCCAAGCTGAAGTATTAGAGTTTTCTAGAGAAAGAGAACCAATAGGATATGCAGATAAGTAGATAGATAGATAGGTAGATAGATAGATAGATAGATAGATAGATAGATAGAAAGATAGATAGATAGATAGATAGATAGATAGATAGATAGATAGATAGATAGAATATAGATAGATGATAGATTTATTATAAGAAATTGGCTCATGCCATTATGGAGGTTGGCAAGTTACAAGATCTGCAGAAAAATTTGGTAAGATGAAGACCCAGGAAAACCAGTTGTTTAGTTCCAGTCTGAGTAAAAAACCTGAGAAGCAGAAGAGCCAGTGATATAGTTCCTGTCTGAAGGCCAGCAGGCTCAAAACTCAGGAAGAGTCTATGTTTCAGTCTAAGTCTAAAGGTAGCAAAAGAGCCAATGTCCCAGTTCAAAGGCAGTCAAGCAGGAATTATTGTCTCTTACTCAGAGGAGGGCAGCATTTTTGTTCTATTCAGGTCTTCAACTGATTGGATGAGGTCCATCCACATGAATAAGAGCAATCTGCTTTACTCAGTCTACCAATTTAAATGTTAATTTCATCTAAAAACACCCTCACAGAAACACTCAGAAAAATGTTTGGCCAATTATCTGGACACTCCATACTCCAGTCCACTTGACACAAAAATTTACCATCATAGTTGGAAATCACTTTCTCTGAGTAATTGGCAGGGATTTCTTCATTGTCTTCCAGCTTCAAGAATCCCACTTGAGAAGTATGACAGCTGATTCAGTTTTTGATTTGTCTGAGGCATGTGGCTGGGTATTTGACCCTGGTCCTCATTATTAAGTGCCATAGCTGGGTTTTTTATTAGGGGGAATCTCTGACATGAGTATCTTGAGATAATTTTTCCTAGGATGGTAAGATTTCCTTGAGAGTAAGCTTTTAGGGTCCTGCCTGGGACATAAAGTCCTGGCTTCTAGAGACCTGAGAGCCTAAGAGAATGATTAGAATGTAAATTTTCATGTAATTTGTTTTTCAGAGCACTATACCTAAACTTTGTGTGGTGTCCCTGGTCCATATACCATCTATCTTATCTTTCCTAGACAACAAACCTGCATTTACTCACAGAGTTGGAGTAGTGAAGAGGATAAGGAGAGCCAATGGTTTTGTAAAAAGATTTTCAATCTAGGTACCCATTTCATCTCCACATTTATGCTCATCTCCATGGAGTCCTGAGGATGCTAACTCCTGACCCTTATAGAGGTACCACGGTGTAAGTTGACTAGCTCTCATCTCTTTGGCATCTTCTAGGCCAATTATTACTCAACCTTGTGTTTCCTAGCTGGCCAAATTCTGTGGCTATTGTTTCCTTTCCAATTCTCTTTGTCCTTGTGTTCTATGCCTTTAAACATTCCTTTATTGTTCTTTTAGTGAGGTTTTCAGATGAAGTGATGCTAAATGTTTGTTCACTCTGCAATCTCCACTTGAAACTAGATCTTACTTCTTTTCTTACTCTCTGGCCAAAGGTGATGGGGATGTGAGGAGAAATTACAAAGTAGTGTGACATTTTTAAAATTCAGAGTCATTGCCTTTCTCCTAACCCAAATGAATAATTTTTGATATGAATCACCTGACTAAATTGCTCCATTCTTTGAGATAGACATTTATGAAAAAAATTTCCAGGTTTACTTATTAAATATTTAACTCTGCAATATAACTAGAACCTTTGTAAGTAATCTCAAAGTATTTCCTAAACATTCATCATGTACAAAACCTTGTTATCTTGCTATATTCTCAAGAATTTTATGATTTTGTATGAAAAATTTATCTGTAAAGTAAAAATAAGTAATGGATAAAGATAATAATACAAGAAGTTTTATAAATTTCTACATTTCTGCATTCCATATACTCAGATGCAAACAAATCATCATTCAAGTGATTGTGTGATAACCTCCTCCAACTCTGATTCATTGGTATCCATGAAGGAAGTATACTTTATGTAAGTGGCTTACTTAGGTGTATTTGTATTCTTACCTCTTTGGAGGTTTTAAAATTAAAGCTGTGTCATCTGTCAGAAATAAGTTAAGCATGGCCCAATCTGGAAATGATGATATTTTTAGTGATTATTTTTTTTATGACTAGGTTCATCTACATGTGACAGCTGACCTCATATTTCCTAAACATGGTGATTTTATGAAGATAGACCAGTGTTTCTTGTTTAGGTAAACAGATAATTTGGTCCAGGCTCCAGCACCATAATTACCTGGTACCAGGATTCTCTGTCTTGCCACTTCATAAGACTTACGATGCTGTCTTATTGTCCAAGATGGCAACATTAGCTTCAGCCTCCATTTCCTCATTCCAACCAACAGGAAAGAGGAAGGACAAAGAAGGGGTTATTACTTCATCCTGGAAACACTTCCAGGAAGCTACACACGTCCCAACAACAAAAAGTTGGTAACATCGCCACAGTTAGCTGTGAGGAGTGGTGGAAAATACATCTATTCCATTCAGCCTTGTATCCAGTAACTACCAGGTTTCTATTTCTAAGGAAGAAAGGAAAAAGGTAGGACAGATATAGGAGGGAAAG
>NW_006770161.1:983350-1005532 GCF_000442215.2 Lipotes vexillifer
GGGAAAGAGCAATCTCTTTCACAGGCATACTTACATATATTCAACTTGTGATTCCACACATTTCACAATATAGAAAATACTGGGATGACAAAAGGTGGTGACAAGTGACAGAGGTGATGGACATTGTATCAATGGCAGGACCAAAAATCAGATATCTATTTTATGGCTATTGATGCTATGTTGGGATCCAGCTTGGAAATAAATGAATATTATTAAAAAATACATATTTTAATTATAAAATATCTCAAACACACATACACTGAAACCCCATGGTTTGCATGCAGGTGGTTTCCCAGGGAGTGTGAGAGAGTGGCGGAGGGGAAATTGAGCAGAAGGAGAGATTGGGCTGAGATGCAGTTGCAGCAAAGGTCTGAGCTAGTCCCACAAGGGCTCTGGAGCTGGGATATCTCCAGATTTGTCCCCTTGAGGCTGCTGTGGTCTTGTACAGGCTAGTGATTGGATGGGAACTTCTTCTGAGGAAGGAGTGTGATCTTGGAGGAAGGGCCTCTGTTCTACTTAAGGTTGTGGGGCCTTACAGCTGGGCGGGTGGAGCTAGGGGACAAACCACCCCCTCCACTTCCGGGTGGAGCACATTATCAGTTCTTGTACCTTGACCAATCGTGGACTTCTTATATTTTGCTGGGTTGTTGGCCAATTCTAAATCAATCTAGTGATTCTAAAATAATGGTTCACTTCATTTTCATCAAGCACACTGGATGTCAGTGTTCAGTGTAATATCATTCAAACTTCTTTGAAAAGAAATCTGGTAAGGAATCTTAATTTAAAAAATAGATATGGGAGATATGCTATTTGTGATTTAATTTTAAAAATATATCACAAATATTTTTTAATGACAAATCTTTTGTTTTTGGGTGGAAAACACTTTATTGTTTTTGGAATCCCTGAAACATCTTTTAAGAGGCAGCTCTGAGACTCCAGTCTAACAAAAAGAGCTCACTTTTGGAATCAGATGTACCTGAAATCGAACCCAGACAGTTAGTTGCTTGCTGTTTGATTTTGACAAGTCATATGACCTCTCTGTGCTTCAAGTTTTCTAAATAAAACACAGCACTTCTTCCAAGGTCTCTTTGGTCTCTTGAGAGTTCCCCGTTTATAAGAGAAAACAGCAAGTGCTTCCAGTGCAGTGAGCCTAAGAAGTGTTGTAGGTCTGACCAATTTCCTGTGTGTCTGTCAATAGGATTAACTTATTATCGAAAGTTCCTTTGTGAAGCAACTCTCACACCAGGAGTGCCCTGGGAAGGTTGTTGAACGTGACTTCATGTCAGGGCCTCCCTAGCCAAGCCTGACCTAGGAAAGACTTAATTATTTGGCACAAGGGAGCAAGGGAAAGACAGAGAAGGGAAAAGGCATGTGCCAGCAACAGGAGGTACAGCTTCAGAGCCTGGGTTCAGCTCCCATTTCAAGCCCAGTCTTCCTGTAATTGGCTTGTCATTTGTCCTGCACACACCCTCCTAGCCATCTCCAATGAGTGACCCCTTTGATCCATCAACGTGGGAACATAGATGACTTTAATTGAGATGGAGGGACAGCTCACAGGGAAGGTGTTGGAGTCTCTTTAGCTCCTGAGCTCAGGAAGCATGACTTATCCCCCGAGCTGGGGGCTGGCACTTTAAGACTTGAGTCACTGCCATTAAGTCCCCTCACATGTATGTTCCCATTTATTTCATTGTATTTCTAATTGAGTGAAGATATGTTTTATTTGAAGTGAGAATTGCCCTGTGTCCATGAATGTCCTCCACTCCTGAAAATTACCACAGAGGGAAATATAACTCAAGGAGGGCCAACAGAAGGCAGTTTAGTGATCTCATAGAGGAGTACACTGGGCAAAGTGAGGGGCAGAGTATTATGAGAACTTGGCTGCAGAACACTGAATCTGAGCTACATAAGCTTTCTCCTCCTTGCTCCAAGCAGGCAGGAGCAGAGCCTGTACTCTCCACCTCCTGGGGCTGTGGGTCAGGCGCTTGCCATGGGAGATATGAAGGGTGAGCTCAGTCCATGGAAATCCAGGATCAATCAATCTGTCAACAAACCCACAGGGTATTTATGGAACATTGAATATATGAGTGAGGGAAACCCAACATATATTAGGATTCCTTATTTTCAAATATTCTTTGAAACATTCAGAGGAAAAAAAAAGACTTTGATCCCTTTAAACACTGAGAGTGAGCAGAAGCAAGAAGAGCTACAATCCTGTAGCCTGTGGAACAAAAACCACATGCACAGAAAGGCAGACAAAATGAAAAGACAGAGGACTATGTACAAGAGGAAGGAACAAGATAAAACCACAGAAAAGCGACTAAAAGAAGTGGAGATAGGCAACCTTGAAGAAAAAGAATTCAGAAAAATGATAGTGAAGATGATCCAGGATCTCACAAAAAGAATGGAGACAAAGATTGAAAAGATGCAACAAAAGTTGAACAAATACCTAGAAGAATTAAAGAACAAACAAACAGATGAACAATACAATAACTGAAATGAAAAATACACTAGAAGGAATCAATAGCAGAATAACTGAGGCAGAAGAATGGACAAGTGACCTGGAAGACAGAATGGTGGAATTCACTGCCATGGAACAGAATAAAGAAAAAATAATGAAAAGAAATGAAGACAGCTTAGGAGACCTCTGGGACAATACTAAACACACTAACATTTGCATTATAGGGGTCCCAGAAGGAGAAGAAAGAGAAAAGACCCGAGAAAATATTTGAAGAGATTATAGTTGAAAACTTCCCTGGCATGGGAAAGGAAATAGCCACCCAAGTCCAGGAGGTGCAGAGTCCTAGGCAGGCTAAACACAAGGAAAAACACGGTGAGACACATAGTAATCAAACTGACAAAAATTAAAGACAAAGAAAAATTACTGAAAGCAACAAGGCAAAAATGAAAAATAACATACAAAGGAGCTCCCATAGGTTAATAGCTGATTTCTCAGCAGAAACTCTACAAGCCAGAAGAAAGTGGCATGATATATTTAAAGTGATGAAAAGGAAGAACCTACAACCAAGATTACTCTACACAGCAAGGATCTCATTCAGATACGACAGAGAAATCAAAAGCTTTACAGACAAGCAAAAGCTAAGAGAGTTCAGCACCACCAAACCAGCTCTACAAAAAATGCTAAAGGAACTTCTCTAAGTGGGAAACATAAGAGAAGAAAAGGACCTACAAAAACAAACCCAGGGCTTAGCTGGTGGCACAGTGGTTGAGAATCTGCCTGCCAATGCAGGGGTCACAGGTTCAAGCTCTGGTCTGGGAAGATCCTACATGCCCCAGAGCAACTAGGCCTATGAGCCACAACTACTGAGCCTGTGCGTCTGGAGCCTGTGCTCTGCAACAAGAGAGACCACGATAGTGAGAGGCCCGTGCACCACAATGAAGAGTGGCCCCCATTTGCCTCAACTAGAGAAAGTCCTTGCACAGAAATGAAGACCCAACACAGCCAAAAATAAATAAATTAATTAATTAATTAAAACAAAAACAAAAACAAACCCAAAGCAATTAAGAAAATGGTACTAGGAACATATATATCGATAATTACCTTAAATGTGAATGGATTAAATGCTCCAACCAAAAGACACAGGCTCACTGAATGGATACAAAAACAAGACCCATATATATGCTGTCTACAAGAGACCCACTTCAGACCTAGGGACACATACAGACTGAAAGTGAGGGGATGGAAAAAGATATTCCATGCAAATGGAAATCAAAAGAAAGCTGGAGTAGCAATACTCATATTAGATAAAATAGACTTCAAAATAAAGAATGTTACTAGAGACAAGGAAGGATATTACATAATGATCAAGGGAACAATCCAAGAAGAACATATAACACTTACAAATATATATGCACCCAACATAGGAGCACCTCAATACATAAGGCAAATGCTAGCAGCTATAAAAGAGGAAATCGACAGTAACACAATAATAGTGGTGACTTTAACACTTCACTTACACCAATGGACAGATCACTCAGACAGAAAATTAATAAGGAAACACAAGCTTTAAATGACACAATAGACCAGATAGATTTAATTGATATTTATAGGATATTCCATCCAAAAACAGCAGATTACACTTTCTTCTCAAGTGCACATGGGACATTCTCCAGGATAGATCACATCTTGGGTCACAAATCAAGCCTTGGTAAATATGAGAAAATTGAAATCACATCACGCATCTTTTCTGATCACAATGCTATGAGATTAGAAATCAGTCACAGGGAAAAAAAACGTAAAAAAACCAAACACATGGAGGCTAAACAATACGTTACTAAATAACCAAGAGATCATTGAAGAAATCAAACATGAAATCAAAAAAATACCTAGAGACAAATGGCAACAAAAACACGATGATCCAAAACCTATGGAATGCAGCAAAAGCAGTTCTAAAAGGGAAGTATATAGCAATATAATCCTACTTCAAGAAACAAGAAAAATCTCAAATAAACAATTAAAACTTACACCTAAAGGAACTAGAGAAAGAAAAACAAACAAAACCCGAAGTTAGTAGAAGGAAATAAATCATAAAGATCAGAGCAGAAATAAATGTAATAGAAACAAAGAAAACAATAGCAAAGATCAGTAAAACCAAAATCTGTTTTTTTGAGAAGATAAACAAAATTGATAAAACATTAGCCAGACTCATCAGAAAAAGAGGGAGAAGACTGAAGTCATTAAATTAGAAGTTTGAAAGAAGAAGATACAATGGACACCACAGAAATACAAAGCATCCTGAGAGACTACTACAAGCAACTCTATGCCAATAAAATGGCCAACGTGAAAGAAATGGACAAATTCTTAGAAAGGTATAATCTTCCAAGACTGAACCAGGAAGAAATAGAAAATATGAACAGACCAATCACAAGTAATAAAATTGAAACTGTGATTAAAAATCTTCCAACAAACAAAACTCCAGGACCATATGGCTTCACAGGTGAATTCTATCGAACATTTAGAGAAGAGCTAACACCTATCCTCAAACTTCCAGAAAAATTGCAGAGGAAGGGATACTCTCAAACTCATTCTATGAAGCCAATATCATCCTGATAGCAAAACCAGACAAAGATACTACAAAAAAAGAAAATTACAGACCAATATCACTGATGAATATAGATGCAAAGATCCTGAGTAAAATACTAGCAAACAGAATCCAAAAACACATTAAAAGGATCATACAGCGTGATCAAGTGGGATTTATCCCAGGGATGCAAGGATTCTTCAATATATGCAAATCAGTCAATGTGATACATCATATTAACAAATTGAAGTATAAAAACCATATGATCATCTCAATAGATGCAGAAAAAGCTTTCAACAAAATTCAGCACCGATTTATGATAAAAACTCTACAGAAAGTGGGCACAAAAGGAACATACCTCAACATAATAAAGGCCATATACAACAAACCCACGTCAACATTCTCAATGGTGAAAAACTGAAAGTATTTCCTCTAAGATCAGGAACAGGACAAGGATATCCACTCTCACTGCCATTATTCAACATAGTTTTGGAACTCCTAGCCAAGGCTATCAGAGAAGAAAAAGAAATAAAAGGAATACAAAATGGAAAAGAAGAAGTAAAATTGTCACTGTTTGCAGACGACATGATACTATACATAGATAATGATAATTATCTTCAGATAATTAGATATCTAATAATAGATATTTATATAATTAGATATCTAAAGTTAGATATCTTTAGATAATCTAAGTATGTCACCAGAAAAGTACTAGAGCTAATCAATGAATTTGGTAAAGTTGCAGGATACAAAATTAATGCACAGATGTCTCTTGAATTCTATACACTAAAAATGAAAGATCAGAAAGAGAAATCAAGGAAACAATCCCATTCATCACTGCAACAAAAAAAAGAAAATACCTAGGAATAAACCTACCTAGGGAAACAAAAGACCTGTATGCAGAAACCTATAAGACACTGATGAAAGAAAACAAAAATGACAAAAAAAGATGGAGAGAAATACCATGTTCTTTGATTGGAAGAACCAATATTGTGAAAATAACTATTCTACCCAAAGCAATCTACAGATTCAATGTAATCCAATGATATTTTTCACAGAACTAGAACAGAAAAATCTTAAAATATGTATGGAAATACAAGAGACCCAGAATATCCAAAGCAATATTGAGAGAAAAAACAGAGCTGAAGGAATCAGACTCCCTGATTTCAGACTATACTACAAAGCTACAGTAATCAAGACAATATGGTATTGGCACAAAGACAGAAATACAGATCAGTGGAACAGGATAGAAAGTTCAAAGATAAACCCATGCACTTATGGTCAACTAATCTATGACAAAGGAGGCAAGGATATACAATGGAGAAATGACAGTGCCTTCAATAAGTTGTGCTGGGAAAACTGGACAGCTATATGTAAAAGAATGAAATTAGAACACTTCTAACACCATACACAAAAATAAACTCAAAATTGATTAAAGACCTAAATTTAAAGCTAGACACTATAAAACTCTTAGAGGTAAATATAGGAAGAACACTCTTTGACATAAATCACAGCAAGATATTTATTGACCCACCTTCTAAAGTAATGGAAATAAAAACAAAAATAAACAAATGGGACCTAATGAAACTTAAAAGCTTTTGCACAGCAAAGGAAACTGTAAACAAGATGAAAAGACAGCCCTCAGAATGGGAGAAAATATTTACAAATGAATCAATGGACAAAGGATTAAACTCCAAAATATATAAACAGCTCAGGCAGCTCAATATTAAAAAACAAACAACCCAATCAAAAAATGGGCAGAAGACCTAAATAGGCAATTCTCCAAAGAAGACATACACATGGCCAAGAGGCACATGAAAAGCTGCTCAACATCACTGACTATTAGAGAAATGCAAATCAAAACTACAATGAAGTATCACCTCACACTGGCTAGAATGGGCATCATCAGAGAATCTACAAACAACAAATGCTGGAGAGGGTGTGGAGAAAAGGGAACCCTCTTGCACTGTTGGTTGAAATGTAAATTGATGCAGCCACTATGGAGAACAGTATGGAGGTTCCTTAAAAAAACTAAAAGTAGAACTACTATATGACCCAGCAATCCCACTACCTGGCATATACCCAGAGAAGATGATAATTCAATAAGACACATGCACCCCAATGTTCACTGCAGCACTATTTATAATAGCCAGGTCATGGAAGCAACCTAAGTACCCATCAACAGACAAATGGATAAAGAAGATGTGGTACATATATATAATGGAATATTACTCAGCCATAAAAAGGAATGAAATTGGGTCATTTGTAAAGACGTGGATGGACTTAGAGACTGTCATACAGGGTAAGGTAAGTCAGAAAGAGAAAAAACAAATGTCGTATATTAACGCATATATGTGGAATCTAGAAAAGTGGTACAGATGAACCAGTTTGCAAGGCAGAAACAGAGGCACAGACGTAGAGAACAAACATATGGACACCAAGGGGGGGATAGCTGGGGTGGGTGGTGGTGGTGGTGGTGGGATGAACTGGGAGATTGGGATTGACATATGTACACTAATATGTATAAAATAGATAACTAATAAGAACCTGCTGTATAAAGAAATTAAATTAAATTAAATTTAAAAAATAAAAATAAACACTGAAAGTAAGTTTCTGGCATTGTTGAGAATGTGACATTGGCTGGAAAGCTACCCCTGAGTAGTGTGGCAAAGAAAAAACTTAAGAGATGTTGTTTTCCGGAAGTAGACTTTCCATGAATTCATTCAGGTATTTATACTATGAGTCACAACTGAGCTAGATGCAGCAGCTTCATCTGCACTGCTCTGACCTCTCACCTCAAGATCCCACCCAAAATACAAATCAGAACCATGAGATATCATCTCATGCCTATTAGAGTTGCTATCATCAAAAAGAACACAAATAACAAATATTGGCGAGGATGTGGAGAAAAGGGAACCCTCATACACTGTGCGAATGTAAATTGGTGCAGCTACTGTGGAAAACAGTATAGAGGTTTCTCAAAAAAACTAAAAATAGAGCTACTATATGATTCAGTAATTCCACTCCTGGGTGTATATCCAAAAAAAACCCAAAACACTAATTTGAAAAGATACATGCACACCAATGTTCATAGCAACATTATTTACAATTGTCAAGTCATGGAAACAACCTAAGTGTCCATCAACAGATGAATTGATAAAGAAGATATGGTATATACATACAATGAAATACTACTCAGCCATAAAAAAGAATGAGATTTTGCCATTTGCAGCAACATGGATGGGCTTGGAGGGCATTATGCTAAGTGAAATAAGTCAGACAGAGAAAGACAAATATTGTGTGATATCACTTATATGTGGAATCTAAAAAATATGACAAACTAGTGAATATAACAAAAAGAAGCAGACTCAGAGATACAGAGAGCAAACTAGTAGTTACCAGTGGGGAGAGGGAAGGGATAGGGACAACATAAGGGTAGGAGATTAAGTGGTACAAACTATTAGGTATAAAATAAGCTACAGGAATATATTGAACAACATGGTGAATATAGCAAATATTTAAAAATATCTGTGAATGGAATGTAACTTTCAAAAATTGTGAATTACTATATTGTACACCTGTAACATATAATACTGTATATCAACTATATTTCAATAAAAAAGAGACCCCACTAAATTTTGGGGCCCTACTTCCACCTAACCCCCCACTTCAGTCTTTGTCCTGGCTTCATACCTGCTGTACCTGTGAGACAAGCTAGAGGTTGACAGGTGTGAATTTCTTAACTTGCATATTTTTGCACCAATCCCTTTGTCCTTCCCATCGTAGAATAAAAATGTTTTGCCTCCTGATCAAGGCTAAATCCTTCACTCAGGACTGGCAACAGAGTTTGCTGGTCTCAGGGCAAAATGAAAATCCCAGGGAGATAAGTCTGTCTCTCTCCTCTGGCCCACTGCCTCAATCCATAATGGACTGGCGACACCTTCATGATTGTAACCTCTATAATGCAACACACCCAGAACCTGGGTTGGCAATGGGAGAGAGTCCTTCACGGCACTGTCCACTGAGGAACCTCTCGTGCTGCCAGCCTGGGTCAGAGCTGGCCACTACTTTGCCCTGCCCAATAAGGCTGTGGGGTAGGCCCCCGCTGGGACAAGAGAGTGATGGAAGACAGGGTTTTCCCTTGCCAACACAACCTCAACCCTGCCTTGTGGGATGGGCAGGGGGATGCCAGGAAGCACTCAGGACCCCAGCAGGCAGCTGAGAATCTATCCCAGGGATGTGGAACAGATTGTTTGCCTCCAGCATATGCTCCACTTGCAAAACAGAAAACCAAAGATACAATTATTAAGAATTTAAAGACAGCAACCTCAGCAATGTAAACAAAGCACACGACTCTTCTGAACTGTACAGGTCACATTCACACAAAGTCTGTGCTGACACTGCCTTTCTTCTGGAAACTACCCTCTCTCTCTTATTTTTCTGGAAGGTGCTGGGCTCTCTTCTCCTGAATCTCTTTCCATCTCTTCTCACTGGTTCTACACTCTTAGAATATACATTCATATTCCACCTACTTTTTAGATGCTTCTCACCTTTTCTCTCCATCTTGCTTCTGATTGCTCTGTATCTCTCTCTCTCTTCACAGGCAGACTTCTTGAAAGAGGAGTCAACATTTATTGAGTGTCTCTACTGCTTCCAACGAGGCAAGCTGTTTTCTCACTCTGCAAAAACTCCCCTTGCAATGGTCATCATCAAACTCCTAACCATCAGTGAGCGCAAAGGTCAGATTTTCAGTTTTTTACCTTCACTGACTAAAGATATGCTATTACTTAGCAAGGTTGAGAATGCCTCCTCTTGGAATCCATGGCCATCTCTCTGCTGGCTCTTTCTCCTGAGTTCTGGAGGCCAGAAGTCTGAAATCAAGATGTCGGCAGGACTATGCACCTTGTGAAGCCTCTAGCATAAGATCATACCTTGTCTCTTCCAGCTTCTAATGGCCCCAGGCATTCATTGGCTGTGGCAGCATCATGCCAATCTCTGCCTCTGTCTTCACGTGGCCATCTTCTCCCTGTGTGCCCCTGTTTCTTTAGATGGAATTCTTTTCATGAGGACTCCAATCATCTTGGATTAGAAACCTATCCTACTTTAGTATAACCTCATCTTACTTTAACTGATTTCATCTATAATTACTCTATTTCCCAATAATGTCACATTTTGAAATATTGGTGGTTAGGTCTTCAATACATCTTTTTTCGAGGATACAATTCAAGCCATAACATATTGTAAAAGAAAAGTAATATTGATAAAAAAAATGCATCTCGTTTAATTTCTTCAACCTCAGTTTCTTCATTTATATAATGGCTAGAATAACACTTGTTCTGCTTACCACATGTCTTAAAGATACTATTAATAGTGAATATAGAAACCAGTAGGAACTCAAACATGCTTTGTAAGTATGAGGGCTTATCATGATTATGAATCTGATCCTCTTTCATTGTTTTGTGATCGATGGCCTATGCATTCTCAGAAAGGTATTGCTTAGGGATGGCAGCACACCCGGGGCTTTGCTTCTTCCAGAATGTATTGGCAACCCCATGTTTCTTAACTCTGACTGTGTTTTCTCAGCCACAGGTACTGAAGGACTGTAAAACGGAGTGAGATTTTATGCCACATGGAAGGATACATTGGAGGAACAGAGAGGAAGGTGAGCAGAGGGACTAGGGCTGCAGGAGGTTAGGGAATACAAGGGCCAGAGGCTCCCTGCCCCCACTACCTTCTGCTCTCACAGCTCAAGCCACTTGACCAGCCAGTCCTGGCTCTGGTCCTTGGAAGTGTCAGGCCCTTGGACAGTCAAATTTGAGATACTTTAAGAGCCCACATCAAGTTGGCCTTCCTGACTTTGCCAGGAATCATCCCTGCCTCGTGGCTGTTGTAACATCTTACGTAAAATCCTGAAATAACTTTTTGGCCAACCCAATAAGATTACTTTCTAAGCTCTCAGTAATCAGCCTCTTGCACCCAGAGACCTTTCACTATATTCCTTTCCAAAATTCCCTCTCCTGTTGGCCTTGTTGTGGTGCCTGAATTCTACCATTACTCACACTTGAGTTAAGGCACTGAACTGCCTTGTTAAACAGCAAGACAGAGGAAGAAAAGCTTTATCAGCCACAGAGCCCACAGCTTGCTCACTTCAGCTCCTGATCAGGCAGAGTCTATGTATTGTAGTAATGTCTGTCCAAAGTTTCCCATGGAGCAGTGATCTAATATGATCTGGGGGGAAATGGCTCTCTGGTAGCACATGGAATAGGGTGGAAAAACACAGCTTCAGGTACTGGCTTGTATCACTTACTAACTGAGTCATCTTGGGCTTAATCTTGGTTCCTTATCTGTAAAACAGAGATTTTCTGACTTGAGTAGAGCTCAGTGAGAGGTGATCAGGAACAAATGAGATAAAGGACACAGGGTACCTGTAGAGTGTGTAGCATGCACAGGTGTGAGTGCACACACACAAATTCAATAGTCTGTGGACGTGCACATGGAAAGCAATATATTCATCATTTTTAAAGGAACAAAGTGAAAGTATAGCCTCTTGTTCTGCATTCTTCTCCCCAAGTCTAATCCCTCTCTGCTGCTGACCTATTCCCTTATGTAAATAAGTTCTCTAATACAACTGGTTATTATTTATTTATTTATTTATTAACATCTTTATTGGAGTATAATTGCTTTACGATGGTGTGTTCGTTTCTGCTTCATAACAATGTGAATCAGCCATACATACACATATATCCCCAAATCTCCTCCCCCTTGCATCTCCCTCTTACCCTCCCTATCCCACCCCTCTAGGTGGTCACAAAGCACGGAGCTGATCTCCCTGTGCTATGCGGCTGCTTCCAACTAGCCATCAATTTTACATTTGGTAGTGTATATATGTCTATACCACTCTCTCACTTCATCCCAACTTATCGTTCCCCAACACTGTGTCCTCAAGTCCATTCTCTACATTTGTATCTTTATTCCTGTCTGGCCCCTAACTTCATCAGAACAATTTTTATTTTTTTTTAGATTCCATATATAGGTGTTAGCATTTTCTCTTTCTGACTTACTTCACTCTGTATGACGGACTCTAGGTCTATCTACCTCACTACAAATAACTCAATTTCATTTCTTTTTATGGCTGAGTAATATTCCATTGTACATATGTACCACATCTTCTTTATCCATTCATCTGTCGATGGACACTTAGGTGGCTACCATGTCCTGGTTACTGTAAATAGAGCTGCAATGAACATTGTGGTACATGACTTTTTGAATTATGGTTTTCTCAAGGTATATGTCCAGTAGTGTGCTTGCTGGGTCATATGGTAGTTCTACTTTTAGTTTTTTAGGGAACTTCCATACTGTTCTCCATAGTGGCTGTACCAGTTTACATTCCCACCAATAGTGCAAGAGGGTTCCCTTTTCTCCACAGTCTCCCCAGCATTTATTTTTTGTAGATGGTTTGATGATGGCCATTCTGACAGTTGTGAGGTGATACCTCATTGAAGTTTTAATTTGCATTTCTCTAGTGATTAATGATGTTGAGCATGCTTTCATGTGTTTGTTGGCAATCTGTATATCTTCTTTGGAGAAATGTCTATTTAGGTCTTCTGCCAATTTTTGGATTGGGTTTTTCTTTTTTTGATATTGAGCTACATGAGCTGCTTGTAAATTTTGGAGATTAATCCTTTGTCCGTTGCTGCATTTGCAAATATTTTCTCCCATTCTGAGGGTTTTCTTGTTGTCTTGTTTATGTTTTCCGTTGCTGTGCAAAAGCTTTTAAGTTTAATTAGATCCCATTTATTTATTCTTGTTTTTATTTCCATTTTTCTAGGAGGTGGGTCAAAAAGGATCTTGCTGTGATTTATGTCATAGAGTATTCTTCCTATGTTTTCCTCCAAGAATTTTATAGTGTCTAGCCTTACATTTAGGTTTTTAATCGATTTTGAATTTATTTTTGTGTATGGGGTTAGGAAGTGTCCTACATTCATTCTTTTACATGTAGCTGTGCAGTTTTCCCAGCACCACTTATTGAAGAGGCTGTATATTCTCCATTGTATATTCTTGCCACCTTTATCAAAAATAAGGTGACCATATGTACATTAGTTTATCTCTGGGCTTTCTATCCTGTTCCATTTATCTATATATCTTTTTATGTGTCAGTACCATACGGTCTTGATTACTGTAGCTTTGTAGTATAGTGTGAAGTCCAAGAGCCTGATTCCTCCAGCTCCAATTTTCTTTTGCAAGATTGATTTGGCTCTTCAAGGTCGTTTGTGTTTCCATACAAATTGTGAAGTTTTTTGTTCTAGTTCTGTGAAAAATGCCATTGGTTGCTTGATAGGGATTGCATTGTATCTGTCATTTGCTTTGGGTAGTATAGTCATTTTCACAACGTTCATTCTTTTAATCCAACAACATGGTATATCTCTCCATCTGTTTGTATCATCTTTAAATTCTTTCATCAGTGTCTTATAGTTTTCTGCATACAGGTCTTTTGCCTCCTAAGTAGGTTTATTCCCAGGTATTTTATTCTTTTTCTTGCAATGGTAAATGGGAGTGTTTCCTTAGTTTCTCTTACAGATTTCTCATCATTAGTGTATAGGAATGCAAGAGATTTCTGTGCATTAATTTTGTATCCTGCTACTTTACCAAATTCACTGGTTAGCTATAGCAGTTTTCTGGTAGCATCTTTAGGACTCTCTGTGTATAATATCATGTCATCTGCCAACAGTGATATCTTAACTTCTCTTCCAATTTGGATTCCTTTTATTTCTTTTTCTTCTCTGATTGCTGTGCTTAAAACTTCCAAAACTATGTTGAAAAATAATGGTGAATAATGAAAAATAATGGAGTGGACAACCCTGTCTTTTTCCTGATCTTAGAGGAAATTGTTTCAGTTTTTCACCATTGAGAATGATGTTGCCTGTGGGTATGTCATATATGGCCTGTATTATGTTGAGGTAAGTTCCCTCTATACCTATTTTCTGAAGAGCCTTTATCATAAATGTGAGTTGAATTTTGTCAAAAGTTTTTTCTGCATCTATTGAGATGATCATATGGTTTTTCTCTGTCAATTTGTTAATATGGCTTATCACACTGATTGATTTGTGTATATTGAAGAATCATTGCATTCCTGGGGTAAATTCCACTTGATCATGGTATATGATCCTTTTAATGTGCTGTTGGATTCTCTTTGCTAGTGTTTTGTTGAGGATTTTTCCATCTATATTCATCAGTGATATTGGCTTGTAGTTTTCTTTCTTTGTGACATCTTTTTCTGGTTCTGGTATCAGGGTAATTGTGGCTTGTAGAATGAGTTTGGGAATGTTCCTCCCTCTGCTATATGTTGGAAGAGTTTGAGAAGGATAGGCTTTAGCTCTTCTCTAAATGTTTGATAGAATTCACCTGTGTAGCCATCTGGTCCTGGGCTTAGGTTTGTTGGAAGATTTTTAATCACAGTCTCAAATTCAGTGCTTGTGAGGATCTGTTTGTATTTTCTATTCCTTCCTCATTCAGTCTCAGAAGGTTGTGCTTTTCTAAGAATTTGTCCATTTCTCCCAGATTGTCCATTTTATTGGCATATGGTTGCTTGTATTAATCTCTCATGATCCTTTGTATTTCTTCAGTATCAGTTGTTACTTCTACTTTTTCATTTCTAATTCTTCTCCCTTTTATTCTTGATGAGTCTGGCTAATGGTTTATCTATTTTATTTATCTTCTCAAAGAACCAGCTTTTACATTTATTGTTGTTTGCTCTTGTTTCCTTCATTTTTTAAAAATTATTTCTGATCTAATCTTTACGATTTCATTCCTTCTGCTAACTTTGGGGTTTTTTTTGTTCTTCTTTTTCTAATTTCTTAAGGTGTAATGCTAGGTTGTTTATTTGAGATGTTTCTTGTTTTTTTGAGATAGGATTTTATTGATATAAATGTCCCTCTTAGAACTGCTTTTGTTGCATCCCATAGGTTTTTGATCATCATGTTTTCATTGTCATTTGTTTCTAGGTAATTTTTTATTTCCTCTCTGATTTCTTCAGTGACCTCTTGGCTATTTATTAGTGTATTGTTTAGCATCCATGAGTTTGTACTTTTTACAGATTTTTTCCTGTAATTGATATTTAGTCTCATAGCATTGTGCTCAGAAAAGATACTTGATAAAATTTCAATTTTCTTAAATTTACCAAGGCTTGATTTGTGGCCCAAGATATGATGTATCCTGGAGAATTTTCCATGAGCACTTGAGAAGAAAGTGTATTCTGTTGTTTTTGGATGGCATGTCTTGTAAATATCAGTTAAGTCCATCTTGTTTAAGGTAATATTTAAAGCTTGAGTTTCCTTAATTATTTTCATTTTGTATGATCTGTGCATTGGTGAAAGTGGTGTGTTAAAGTCCCCTATTTTGCTTGTGTTACTGTCAATGGCTGTTAGCATTTGCCTTATGTACTGAGGTACTCCTATGTTGGATGCATAAATATTTACAATTGTTATATCGTCCTGTTGGATTGATCCCTTGATCATTATGTAGTGTCCTTCTTTGTTTCTTGTAATAGACTTTATTTTAAAGTCTATTTTGTCTGATATGAGAATTGCTACTCCAGTTTTCTTTTGATTTCCATTTGCATGGAATATCTTATTCCATCCCCTCACTTTCAGTCTGTATGTGTCCCTAGGTCTGAAGTGGGTTTCTTTTCGACAGCATATATAGAGGTCTTATTTTTGTATCCATTCAACCAGTCTATGTCTTTTGGTTGGAGCATTTAATCCATTTTCATTTAAGGTAGTTATCAATAGGTAAGTTCCTATTACCATTTTCTTAGTTGTTTTGGGTTTGTTATTGTCAGTGTTTTCCTCCTCTTGTGTTTCTTGCCTAAAGAAGTTCCTTTAGCATTTGTTGTAAAGCTGGTTTTGTGGTGCTGAATTCTCTTAGCTTTTGCTTGTCTGTAAAGGTCTTAATTTCTCTGTCCAAGCTAAATGAGATCCTTACTGAGTAGGGTAATTTCCGTTCATAAGTTTTTCCATTTCATCACTTTAAATATGCTTAGCCACTCCCTTCTGGCTTGCAGTTTCTGCTGAAAGATCAGCTGTTAACCTTATGGGGGTTCCCTTGTATTTTATTTGTTGTTTTTCCCTTGTTGCTTTTAATGTTTTTTCTTTGTGTTTAATTTTTGATAGTTTGATTAATACGTGCCTTGACATGTTTCTCCTTGGATTTATCCTGTATGGGACTCTCTGCACTTCCTGGAGTTGATTATTTCCTTTCCCATATTAGGGAAGTTTTCAACTATAATCACTTAAAGTATTTTCTCAGTCTGTTTCTTTCTCTCTTCTTCTTCTGGGACCCCTATAATTCAAGTGTTGGTGTATTTCATGTGGTTCCAGAAGTCTCTGAGACTGTCCTCCATTCTTTTCACTCTTTTTTTTTTTATTCCTCTCTGTGGTAGTTATTTACAGTATTTTATCTTCCATGTCTCTTATCTCATTTATTTATTTATTCTGCTACTGATTCCTTCTAGAGAATTTATTCTGCTACTGATTCCTCATTTATTTATTTATTCTGCTACTGATTCCTTCTAGAGAATTTTTTTTTTTTTGCGGTACACAGGCCTCTCACTGTTGTGGCCTCTCCCGTTGCGGAGCACAGGCTCCGGAGGCGCGGGCTCAGCGGCCATGGCTCACAGGCCTAGCCGCTCCGCGCCATGTGGGATCTTCCCGGACCGGGGCACGAACCCGTGTCCCCTGCATCGGCAGGTGGACTCTCAACAACTGCACCACCAGGGAAGCCCTAGAGAATTTTTAATTTCATCTATTGTGCTGTTCATCACTTTTTGTTTGCTCTTTAGTTCTTCCAGGTCCTTGTTACATGTTTCTTGTATTTTCTCCATTCTATTTCAAAGATTTTGCATCATCTTTACTATCATTACCCTGAACTATTTTTCAGGTAGATTTCCTATTTCCTCTTCATTTGTTTGCTCTGATGGGATGTCGTCTTCCTCCTTCATATGGTGTGTGTTTCTCTGTTTTCTCATTTTGCTTAACTTACTGTGTTTGGGGTCTCATTTTCACTGGCTGGAGCTTCATAGTTCCTGTTGTTTTTGGTGTCTGCCTCCATTAGGTAAGGTTGGTTAAGTGGCTTTTGTAGGCTTCTTGTGGAGGGTATTGGTGCCTGTGTTCTGGTGGTTGAGGCTTGATATTGTATTTCTGGTGGGCAGGACAGTGTCCAGTGTTGTGTTTTGGGGTTTCTGTGACCATATTATGATTTTAGGCAGTGTCTCTGCTAATGGGTGGTGTTGTATTCCTGTTTTGCTAGGTTTTTGGCATAGGGTGTCTAGCACTGTAGCTTGCTGGTCATTGAGTGGAGATGGGTCGTAGCCTTGAGATGGAGATCTCTAGGAGAGCTTTTGCTATTTGATATATTGCAGAGCCAGGAGGTCTCTGGTGGACTAATGTCCTGAACTCAGCTGTCCCACCTCAGAGGCACTGGCCTAACCCATGACCAGAGCACCAAGAAACTGTCAGCCACACAGCTCAGAAGTAAATGGTGAGGAGCTCTGCCGACCAAAGCAATAGCCAGCTCTACCCACCACCAGTCACTCCCATCAGGAAACTTGCAAAAGTCTCTTAGATAGCCTCATGCACCAGAGGGAAGACAGAAGTAGAAAGAAGAACTACAATCCTGCAGCCTGTGGAACAAAACCCACATTCACAGAAAGACAGACAAGATGAAAAGGCAAAGGGCTATGTACCAGATGAAAGAATAAGATAAAACCTCAGAAAAACAACTAAATGAAGTGGAGGTAGGCAAACTCTCAGAAAAAGAATTCAGAATAATGATAGTGAAGATGATCCAGGACCTCAGAAACAGAATGGAGGCAAAGATGGAGAAGATGCAAGAAATGTTTAACAAAGATCTAGAAGAATTAAAGAACAAACAAACAGAGATGAACAATAAAATAACTGAAATGAAAACTACACTAGAAAGAATCAATAGCAGAATAACTGAGGCAGAAGAACAGGTAAATGACCTGCAAGACAGAATGGTGGAATTCACTGCTGTGGAACAGAATAAAGAAAAAAGAATGAAAAGAAATGAAGACAGCTTAAGAGACCTCTGGGATTACATTAAATGCAACAACATTCACATTATATGGGTTCCAGGAGAAGAGAGAGAGAAAAGACCCGATAAAATACTTGAAGAGATTATAGATGAAAACTTCCCTAACATGGGAAAGGAAATAGCCACCCAAGTCCAGGAAGTGCAGAGAGTTCCATACAGGATAAACCCAAAGAGAAAAACACTGAGACACATAGTAATCAAATTAGCAAAAAATAAAGGCAAAGAAAAATTAATGAAAGTAGCAAGGGAAAAATGACAAATAACATACAAGGGAACTCCCATAAGGTTAACAGCTGATTTCTCAGCAGAAACTCTACAAGCCAGAAGGGAGTGGCGTGATATACTTAAAGTGATGAAAGGGAAGAACTTACAACCAAGATTACTCTACCCAGCAAGGATCTCATTCAGATTCCACAGATAAATCGAAAGCTTTACAGACAAGCAAAAGCTAAGAGAGTTCAGCACCACCAAACCAGCTCTACAACAAACGCTAAAGGAACTTCTCTAAGTGGGAAACACAAGAGAAGAAAAGGACTAACAAAAACAAACCCAAAACAATTAAGAAAATGTTCATAGGAACATACATATCAATAATTAACTTAAACGTGAATGGATTAAATACTCTAACCAAAAGACACAGGCTTGCTGAATGGTTATAAAGACAAGACCCACATACATGCTGTCTACAAGAGAATCACATCAGACCTAGGGACACATTCACAATGCAAATGAGGGGATGGAAAAAGATATTCCATGAAAATGGAAATCAAAAGAAAGCTGGAGTAGCAATACTCATATCAGATAAAGTGGACTTTAAAATAAAGAATGTTACTACAGACAAAGAAGGACACTACATAATGATCAAGGGATCAATCCAAGAAAAAGATAAAACAATCATAAGTGTATATGCACCCAACATAGGAGCACCACAATACGTAAGGCAAATGCTAACAGCTATAAAAGAGGAAATCAACAGTAATACAAAAATAGTAGGGGACTTTAGCACCTCACTTACACCAATGGAGAGATCCTCCAAACAGAAAATTAATAAGGAAACACAAGCTTTAAATGACACAATAGACCAGATAGATTTAATTGTTATTTATAGGACGTTCCATCCCAAAACAGTAGATTACACTTTATTCTCAAGTGCACATAGAACATTTTCCAGGATAGATCACATCCTGGGTCACAAATCAAGGCTCAGTAAATTTAAGAAAATTGAAATCATATCAAGCAACTTTTCTGACCATAATGCTATGAGATTAGAAATCAATTACAGGGAAAAAATGTATAAAAACAAACACAGGGAGGCTAAACAATATGTTACTAAATAACCAAGAGATCACTGAAGAAATAAAGAGGAAATCAAAGAATACCTAGGGACAAATGATAATGAAAACATGACGATCCAAAACCTATGGGATGCAGCAAAAGCTGTTCTAAGAGGGAATTTTATAGCTATGGAAGCCTACCTCAAGAAACAAACAAACAAAAATATCAAATAAACAATCTAACCTTACACCAAAAGGAACTAGAGAAAGAACAAACAAAATCCAAAGTTAGCAGAAGGAAAGAAATCATAAGGATCAGAGCAGAAATAAATGAAATAGAAACAAAGAAAACAATAGCAAAGATCAATAAAATTAAAAGCTGGTTTTTTGAGAAGATAAACAAACTTGATAAACCATTAGCCAGACTAGTCAAGAAAAAGAGGGAGAGGACTCAAATCAATAAAATTAAAAATGAAAAAGGAGAAGTTACAACAGACACCACAGAAATACAAAACATCCAAGAGACTACTACAAGCAACTCTATGTCAATAAAATGGACAACCTGGAAGAAATGGACAAATTCGGAGAAAGGTATAACCTTCCAAGACTGAACCAGGAAGAAATAGAAAGTATGAACAGACCAATCATAAGTAATGAAATTGAAACTGTGATTAAAAATCTTCCAACAAACAAAAGTCCAGGATCAGATCATTTAGGATTTTTTTAACATATTTATTGGAGTATAATTGCTTTACAATGGTGTGTTAGTTTCTGCTTTATAACAAAGTGAATCAGCTATACATATACATATGTTCCCATATCTCTTCCCTCTTGCATCTCCCTCCCTTCCACCCTCTCTATCCCTCCCCTCTAGGTGGTCACAAAGCACCAAGCTGATCTCCCTGTGCCATGCAGCTGCTTCCTACGAGCTATCTATTTTACGTTTGGTAGTGTATATATGTCCATGCCACTCTCTCACTTTGTCACAGTTTACCCTTCCCCCTCCCCATATCCTCAAGTCCATTCTCTAGTAGGTCCACGTCTTTATTCCTGTCTTACCCCTAGGTTCTTCATGACCCTTAGATTCCATATATATGTGTTAGCACACAGTATTTGTTTTTCTCTTTCTGACTTACTTCACTCTGTATGACAGACTCTAGTTCCATCCACTTCAGTACAAATAACTCATTTTCGTTTCTTTTTATGGCTAATATTCCATTGTATATATGTGCCACATCTTCTTTATCCATTCATCTGATGATGGACACATAGGTTGCTTCCATCTCCTGGCTATTGTAAAGAGAGCTGCAATGAACATTTTGGTACATGACTCTTTTTGAATTATGGTTTTCTCAGGGTATATGCCCAGTAGTGGGATTGCTGGGTCATATGGTAGTACTATTTTTAGTTTTTTAAAGAACTTCTATACTGTTATACATAGTGGCTGTATCAATTTACATTCCTACCAACAGTGCAAGTGTTCCCTTTTCTCCACACGCTCTCCAGCATTTATTGGTCCTAGATTTTTTGATGATGGCCATTCTGTCTGGTGTGAGATGATATCTCATTGGAGTTTTGATTTTCATTTCTCTAATGATTAATGATGTTGAGCATTGTTTCATGTGTTTGTTGGCAATCTGTATATCTTCTTTGGAGTGATGTCTATTTAGGTTTTCTGCCCATTTTTGGATTGGGTGGTTTGTTTTTTTGTTATTGAGCTGCATGAGCTGCTTGTAAATTTTGGAGATTAATCCTTTGTCCGTTGCTGCATTTGCAAATATTTTCTTCTATTCTGAGGGTTGTCTTTTGGTCTTGTTTATGGTTTCCTTTGCTGTGAAAAAGCTTTTAAGTTTCATTCTGTCCCATTTGTTTATTTTTGTTTTTGTTTCCATTTCTCTAGGAGGTGGGTCAAAAAGGATCTTGCTGTGATTTATGTCATAGAGTGTTCTGCCTATGTTTTCCTCTAAGAGTTTGATACTTTCCGGCCTTACATTTAGATCTTTAATCCATTTTGGGCTTATTTTTGTGTATGTTGTTAGGGAGTGTTCTAGTCACATACTTTTACATGTGCCTGTCCAGTTTTCCTGGCACCACTTCTTGAAGAGGCTGTGTTTTCTCCACTGTATATCCTTGCCTCCTTTATCAAAGGTAAGGTGACCATATGTGTGTGGGTTTATCTCTGGGCTTTGCATAGGACCAGATCATTTAAAAGGTGAATTCTACCAAACATTTAGAGAAGACCTAAAACCCATCCTTCTCAAACTCTTCCAAAAAAACTACAGAAGAAGGAACGCTCCCAAACTCATTCTATGAGGACACCATCACCCTGATACCAAAAGAAGATAAAGATACTACAAAAAAAGAAAATTACAGACCAATATCACTGAGGAATATAGATGCAAAGATTCTCAACAAAATACTAGCAAACAGAATCCAATAACATTAAAAGGATTATACACCATGATCAAGTGGGATTTATCCCAGGGATGCAAGGATTCTTCAATATATGCAAACAATGTCATACACCATATTAACAAACTGAAGAATAAAAACCGTATGATCGGGCCTCCCTGGTGGCGCAGTGGTTGAGAGTCCGCCTGCCGATGCAGGGGATACGGGTTCGTGCCCCAGTCCGGGAGGATCCCACATGCTGCGGAGCGGCTGGGCCCGTGAGCCATGGGCGCTGAGCTTGCGAGTCCGGCAACGGGAGAGGCCACGACAGTGAGAGGCCCACATATCGCAAAAAAAAAAAAAAAAAA
>NW_006770161.1:1005542-1051086 GCF_000442215.2 Lipotes vexillifer
AAATTTTGACAAAATTCAACACCCACTTATGATAAAAGCTCTCCAAAAAGTGGACATAGACGGAACCCACCTCAACATAATAAAGGCCATATACAACAAACCCACAGCAAACATCATTCTGAATGGTGTAAAACTGAAAGCATTCCTTCTAAGATCAGGAGCAAAACAAGGATGTCCACTTTCACCACTTTTTCCATTATTATTGAACATTGTTTTGGAAGTCCTAGCCATGGCAATCAAAGAATAAAAAGAAATAAAAAGAATACAAATTGGAAAAGAGGAAGTAAATCTGTCACTGTTTGCAGATGACATGACACTATACATAGAGAATCCTAAAGATGCCACCAGAAAACTACTAGAGCTAATCACTGAATTTGGTAATGTTGCAGGATACAAAAGTAATACACAGATATCTCTTGCATTCCTATACAATAATGATGAAAAATCTGAAATAGAAATTAAGGAAACACTCCCATTTACCATTGCAACAAAAAGAATAAAATACCTAGGAATAAACCTACCTTGGGAGACAAAAGACATGTATGCACTTGGATTGGAAGAATCAATATTGTGAAAATGACTATACTACCCAAAGCCATCTACAGATTCACTGCAATCACTATGAAATTACCAATGGCATTTTTTACAGAACTATAACAGGAAAAATCTTAAAATTTGTTCAGAGAGACAAAAGACCCTGAGTAGCCAAAACAGTCTTGAGGGAAAAAAACGGAGCTGAAGGAATCAAACTCCTTTACTTCAGTCTATACTACAAAGCTACAGTAATCAAGACAATATGGTACTGGCACAAAAACATAAATATAGATCAATAGAACAGGATTGAAAGCCCAGAGAGAAACCCACGCACCTATGGGCAACTAATCTATGACAAAGGAGGCAAGGATACACAATGGAGAAAAGACAGTCTCTTCAATAAGTCGTGCTGGGAAAACTGGACAGCTACATGTAAAAGAATGAAATTAGAACACTCCCTAACACAATACACAAAAATAAACTCAAAATGAATTAGAAACCTAAATGTAATATTGGACACAGTAAAACCCTTAAAGGAAAGCATAGGAGGAACACTCTTTGACTGAAATCACAGCAGGACCCTTTTTGATCCAACACCTAGAGTAATGGAAATAAAAACAAAAATAAACAAATGGGACCTAATGAAAGTTAAAAGCTTTTGCAAAGAAAGGAAACTGCAAACAAGATGAAAAGGCAACCCTCAGAATGGGAAAAAATATTTGCAAACTAATCAATGGACAAAGGATAAATCTCCAAAATATATAAACAGCTCATGCAGCTCAATATTAAAAACAAACAAACAACCCAATAAAAAAATGGTCAGAAGGCCTAAATAGACATTTCTCCAAGGAGGACATACAGATGGGCAAGAACCACACGAAAAGCTGCTCAACATCACTAATTATAATAGAGAAATGCAAATCAAAACTACAATGAGGTATCACCTCACACCAGTTAGAATTGGCATCATCAGAAAATCTACAAACAACAAATGCTGGAGCTTGTGTGGAGAAGGGAACCCTCTTTCACTGTTGGTGGGAATGTAAATTGATACAGCCACTATGGAGAACAGTATGGAGGTTCCTTAAAAAACTAAAAATAGAATTACCATATTACCCAGCAATCCCACCACTCCACAAATACCCAGAGAAAACCCTAATTCAAAAGATACATGCACCTCAATGTTCATTGCAGCACTATTTACAGTGGCCAGATCATGTAAGCAACCTAAAAGTCCTTTGAGAGACGAATGGATAAAGATGTGGTACATATATACAATGAAATATTAGCCATAAAAAGGATCAAAATTGGGTCATTTGTGGAGACGTGAATAAAACTAGAGACTGTCATACAGAGTAAAGTAAGTCAGAAAGAGAAAAACAAATATCACATATTAAGACATATATGTGGAACCTAGAAAAATCATACAGATGAACTGGTTTGCAGGGTAGAAATAGAGACACAGATGTAGAGAACTAATGTATGGACACCAAGTGGGGAAAGCAGCAGGCAGTGGGGGTGGTGGTATGATGAATTGGGAGATTGGGATTGACATGTGTACACTGATGTGTATAAAATGGATGACTAATAAGAACCTGCTCTATAAAAAAATAAATAAAAGAAAATTAAAAAATAAAAAGAAGTTAATGGTGAAAAGAAAGAAAAATAAAATAAAGTTATTTAAATAAAAATAAAAAGATTATTAAAAATAAAAGAAATTAAAAAGTAATAAAAAAATTAAAAAGAAGAAAGAAAGAATAGAGCAACCAAATCAAAAAACAAATCCACCAACGATAACAAGCACTAAAAACTATACTATAAAAAAAAAAAAGCAGACAGACAGAACTCTAGGACAAATGGTAAAAGTAAAGCTATACAGACAAAATCACACAGAGAAGCATACACATACACACTCAAAGAAAGAGAAAGAGAAAAAAACATATATCTTATATATAATAAAAAGGAAGAGAGCAGCCAAATCAATAAACAAATCTTCCAATGATAATAAACTCTAAATACTAAAGTAAGATAAACATAAAACCAGAAACAAATTAGATGCAGAAAGCAAACCTGAAGTCTGTAGTTGCTCCAAAGTCCATGGCTTCAATTTTGGAATGATCCGTTGTCTATTAAAGTATTCCAGTGATGCAGTGTACATCAAGTTGATAGTGGAGATTTAATCTGCTGCTCCTGAGGCTGCTGGGAGAAATTTCCCTTTCTCTTCTTATTCTCACAGATCCTGGGGTTCAGCTTTGGATTTGGCCCCACCTCTTGTGTAGGTTGCCTGAGGGCGTCTGTTTCCTGCCCAGACAGGACAGGGTTAAAGGAGCAGCTGATTAGGGGGCTCTGGTTCACTCAGGCTGAGGGGACAGAGGGGTACAGAATGCAGGGCTAGCCTGCGGCAGCAGAGACCAGCATGATATTGCAACAGTGTGAGGCATGCTGTGTATTCTCCCAGGGAAGTTGTCCCTGGATCATGGGACCCTGGCAGTGGCAGGCTGCACAGGCTCGCAGAAGGGGAGGTGTGGATAGTGACCTGGGCTTGCACACAGGCTTCTTGGTGGCTGCAGTAGCAGCCTTAGCGTTTCATGCCCGTCTCTGTTGTCCACGCTGATAGCCGCGGCTCACGACTGTCTCTGGAGCTCGTTTAGGTGGTGGTCAGAATCCCCTCTCCTCACACACCCCAAAATAATGGTCTCTTGCCTCTTAGGCAGGCCAAGACTTTTCCTGGACTCCCTCCTGGCTAGCTGTGGCTCACTAGCCTCCTTCAGGCTGTGTTCACACAGCCAACCCCAGTCCTCTCCCTGGGATCTGACCTCCATAGCCCAAGCCTCAGCTCCCAGCCCCCACCCACCCCATCCGGTGAGCAGACAAGCCTCTCGGGCTGGTGAGTGCTGGTCAGCAGCGATCCTGTGTATAGGAATCTCTCCACTTTGCCCCCTGCACCCCTGTTCCTGCACTCTCCTCCATGACTCCAAAGCTTTCCCCACCTCCGTCATCCCCCATCTCTGCCAGTGAAAGGGCTGCCTAGTGTGTGGAAACTTTTCCTCCTTCACAGCTCCCTCCCAGAGGTGCAGGTCTTATCCCTATTCTTTTGTCTCTGTTTTTTCGTTTTTGCTCTACCCAGGTATGTGGGGATTTTCTTGCCTTTTGGGAATTCTGAGGTCTTCTTCCAGCATTCAGTATGTGTTCTGTAGGAGTTGTTCCACATGTAGATGATGTATTTGTGGGGAGCAAGGTAATCTCCATGTCTCACTCCTCCACCATCTTGAAGGTCTCCTTACAACTGGGTTTTTGGTTGGCTTAATAAAAGGAAAACTTTTCTGAGGCCAGAGCTGCTTAGAGATGGAGTTGAATGCCTCACAAGATGCCTATTATTATAAGGATGTGTTAGCATGAGCCTGGATAACCACTTGGCAGAAATGCCCATTTTAAATTATTTATCTGACAAATATTTACTGTACACTCACTATATACCAGGCATTATATTGAGCACTGCAGAAACAAAAACAAATGAAACTTGTGGGTCTAAAATTTGGCTGGAATTTTAGACTGGGGCTATAGCTAACTGCCCAGCACACATAATGCTGTTTCTCATTCTGGTGCCTCTTTTTATGCTTTTTTTCCACCTTTTTCTGTTTACAGCTTAGTGCAGGTGTCCCTCCATCTAGAAAGTGTTATCTGAATTGCACTGGTTTGGGTTTAGTCCCTTTTCTGTGTGTTCCCAAAGTACCTGGCTTTATCACTGTGTGCTATGATTCTTGATATGCTGTGGATTCTTTGAGGTCCTTTGGGATGGTATTTTATTAATCTTAGTGTCTCAGCAGCTAGCAAAAATGCTTGGCATCAGGTAGATGTACACATTGCATTTGTTGATTAAATGTGAAATGAGAACATACTTACCCAGATAATGACCAGATTAGGAAGGTTATTTTCTTTTATCCTTATGACATCCCACTTTTTAGAAAGTTTTTCCCCTTTAAGTAATTTCTGAAATTATAAAATCAACATATGTTCCTTAGAGAAGATTTGAAAAATCCAAAATAAAGAGAGGATTAAGAAAATGAAAATATACTTGCAATTCCCACCACCTAAACACACTGAAAACATATATTTCTGGCTATGTTTAAAAATATTTTTTATACATGGATTTAAAAAACTATTGTGTATTAATTAATGTATTGTATGTGACATAATAGAGAAATCTCCAAATATCAATAGGTTAGCACAATAAAAATTTTATTTCTTTTTTGTGTAAAGTGCAAATGGGTGTTTCTGATTGGGGGTTGTCTCTCCTCCCAGTGATGATCCAGATGTCCAGGCTCCTGACATCTTATGGCTCTGCCATCTTTGATCCAGGGTTTCCAAGAGTTTTGGCTTGGGGAAAAAGGGCTGAAGTATCTTCAAGAGAACTTCTTTTTGGAAGACCTGGAAGTACCCATGACACTTTCCCTTATAGTCCATTGTCTAGAACTTCATTATAAGTTAGTATTATGTTAAGTAATGAGCTCGTAATATGGTCACAGCTAACTCAAGAAAGTCTAAGCGGTGTTGTATGGTTGAGAGCCCAGAAGGAAAAAGACATGCATTGGATGCACTTTTAGCAATGTTTCATCAAATTCAAATACTTCTTCTCCGAGTATATATTTTATAGGTTATATTTTTTAGTAAAAGTAATCATAAGCCTTTTCTCATTTTATTACATAATCCTTCTAAAACAGGATAAATATGTTCCTAATGTTACAGATAAATAATATGAGGGGTGAAGTAACTTGCCTGAGTCCCCTCACTCAATGTGTGGCAGAATTGGTCCTCAGCTTTTTATCTCCATACTTCTCTTTCAGTGCTTTGTAATTATATGCCTTCAGAACTGCAAAGGGAAAAGAGGATGATAAATTGATTGTCATGATACGAACCAAGAAGATAATCTACAGAATATCTTAAAGCTTGGCTAAGTAAGAGAGACCACTGATCAGATATTTCAAACCAGATACATATATATATATATAAAGAGAGAAAAAAAATAAACCAAAAATCTCTCAGCAAAGATGCAGTATGGAGGAGGCTTGGTGGTTGCAAGTGTTCAGAGTGTTCATCACTTACAGTAAGTGGTTGGTTTGGCCCATGGCCACTGTTCTTTGAGTTAGCATTGACCCTTGACAACTTAGATGACTTATTGGCAGCATACAAGACCATTCAACTCATGCCTGAGATTTCCAAGAAAAGAGAATTGGCCTCGCTTGTTTGTGAATGACAACATTGACTCTTGGAACCAAGAAAATGTTTTGTTAGGCTGACTATTTCTCTTTCTCACAATATCCCATTGAGGGTCATGGCTTCTTGAGGTGTGAAAATAACTGGAAAAATTCAGAATTCAGCTAATATGTATTTGCTGCATTCTGAGCATACATAAGGCTTGTGGAAGCTGAGAACATGTTTATCAACACACGGGGCAAAGTTTCGTTCCTCCTGTAAAATGACCTCTTGATGTGATATATGTGTATTGAGTGCCCTGCTGTGACTGAGAGCTATCTAAAAAAGAAAAAAAATATAGCCACCTCCTGAAGCATGTATAAATTGCTTTTTTAGACCTATAAAATTTTAGCTCGCACCAAACATAGAACTTCATTCATCATCCTACAAGTGCGACTGCCAAGGGAAGCCGGCTCTTCCTGAGTCGAAAGTGGCAACACTCCAGGATTGGCAGAAATCAAATGAATCATTTCCTGCTTTTAGTTTTAGATAAATAATCAGAAAAGATTGTCTAGATTATGATCCAAAAGCCATTTTTCATAGCTTTGAAGACCCAGAATCCTCAAAAACTTCATGTGGAAGCCCCTTTTTCTAATTACTTTATCGCACAGTATTAAAGAGATGGTAGATAAATCCACCAAGTCCAAGCTAAATTTTTAATGTAGTGAAGACTTATGATCTCACTGTGGTGAGTATATTAAGCATGTCTTTTTCTTTCTGTGTTTTGATGCTTTGACATTGGGGTCTTGCTGACCGTGGAGGGACTGCCCCTCCCAGGATTTACTAATTCCTAGAAATAGAAAACAAATCATTTGGGAGGGCAACTTTTGTGTGCAAACTGACCAATCCAAAGCTTATATCCCAAAATCCTCAACAAAATACTAGCAAACAGAATCCAACAACACATTAAGAGGATCATATGCCATGATCAAGTGGGGTTTATCCCAGGAATGCAAGAATTCTTCAATATATGCAAAGCTTATATCCCCAGTCACCTCCTCTATAGGATCTCACACTCTGGGACACTATCTACCTGCCTAATCACTCCAGAGCCAGGTACCAGAAGCCTAGGGACAGCACCCATGCCCCAGCCGACTGAAATTATTCAAACTAGCCAATTCTAAGCCTGCTTACTCTGCCTCACCTGTTCCTTTCTGTGGAAACCACAGTAAAGGCTCTCTCACATGTTACTATGCCTCTGCTTCCTGACCAACCCTGGTGCTCCCCTTGAGGCCTTCCATGCCATGGCATGCCCCCTTCTTTTCAGATCTGTGACTATAATAAACTGTCTTTACAATGGCAGTTGTTTCCATAACTGTTGGCCTCATCATACCTAAATCATAATAAAACCTACATTATAAAACAATGAGGTGGAAGAGCATAAAAATAAGAATGAAGGACTTGTGCTCCAGTCCTGATTCTGTAACTACTCTCCTGGGATATCTTGAGCAATTCTCCTAATTGCTCTGGGCCTCAGTTTTCTTGCCTCTAAAATGAGGTACCTGGATTCTCCAGATGCATCCTGAAGTTTCTTTAAATGCTCAAATTCTATGAATTTATTCCTTTAACGTGAGAGGCTGTTTATTACACAGACTTGCAAATTATGTGGTTTCTTCATGGAGCATTTACTGAGTAGCTGCCATTTGACTAGCACCAAGTTGAGCAGTAGGGATCCAAAGATGGATAAGATAAAAATCCTATTTTCAAATGCATTATGCTACTTTCACATCTTGGGGATACCTATAGAGTTTCAAGACACATGCCTGCTGGTTCTACTGAGAAGTCCTGCTATGCCCCAGAGGTACTGGAAAACATACATGTTAAAAGATTAAGCATCAGCTGAGAAAAAACAGAATTAGCCTAGAATATATAGACTAGATATGATGAGGAAATGCCCTCAGCTTCCTTTTCCCATTGCATGTGTGCAAACATTCCTAAGCTGCATAGTCAAATAAGAGGTAAAAGGCATCATTTGGCCACAGAGGTTTCCATTTTGCTAAGCTTCAATATGATCTTGGAGGTTCTTAATGATTGATTCTCCATAACAGTACTCATTGCTCAAGCACTTCAGTTTCCTTGGGGAGATGCTTTTCATACTGGTAGTACCTTCCACCTATTGCTTCCACAAATTATCGTATGTTCTTTCAACACTGTATTTGAGGAGATTTTCTGGGATTTCTGGTTTCTGAGGGTTTTTTTTTTTTTTTTTTTTTTTTTTTTTTTTTTTTGGCAAGAAGAGGACAAATTCCATTCTGAATTCCACTTTTCAGAGTTTTCATCCATTGCATTCATCTCCTCCTGATTTTATGTTTTCTTTATCTTCTGTGGCCTCCCCACTGGCACTAGCCACAGTTAAAACTTTCTATTGCTGTCTCACTGGGATTTTGCTGTTCCCCCTTTTCAGGTATACTTTCCGATGCCTCTAGCAGGGATAATATTTTCAAAAAATATTAAAACAAGGTATTTTTCCTTCCCCATAAACTGTGTTGCCTAGCAATTCCCTCTGCTCAATGAATCAATGCCATTCATTGCTTTGGGGAGATTGTGGCTCCCAAGTAGAACAAAGAATTCATTGCTCGATTTTGAGTTTCACACTAGATTTTTTTTTAAAGTACACAGAGAGATAATAGTCTTGACAGCCTACCTTTCATGGAGAGAGATTTTTTTTCTTTACTTTAAATTCCCCAAACTTCCATTTACATATAAAAAGCAAGGCTGAGTATCTGAGCTATATTTGCCCTTAGCCAAATATAGATTCAGAGTCTGTGCTCTCTGAATCTCCACTCACTTTGGGGAGTGCACTGGACATATCACTGATAGGCTGAGGCAGAAGCTATAAAGGGAGAGGGTGTCCTTCAATTTCTATTTGAAATTCTGGAAGGAGAATATTTAAGTGTTCAACATGCACAAAAGGTGGTAGCAGTCAAGCAACAGTAGGCGTTGGCCGAGGGCAGAGAAGGGAATCTACAATGACACTTCTGACTTCAGGTGACATGAAAGGACTCTAGACATCCCAAGGTGACCCTATGTGGGACAAGGAAAGTGGGGAGAAGTGAAAGAGACTAGAGGGTTGATGTAGGCATGGGCACGGTGCTCTGTAGAGAGTCTTCAGGGTAAAAAGGCCGAAATAACCCAGCTAGATGGATAAGGCAAGGGTGTCAGAGGGTCCATCATGCTGGCAAGAACAGAGATGGAGAGCCTGCCATCAGGGAAATGTGGCTGAGCTTCCCACGGCAGTCACTCTGAAGGAACAGCAGGTATCTCCTCTGCAGGAGCTCTGAGGGCAGAAGTCAAGGGTTAGAATTTAAAATAACCTTGAAATGGGAAGTATGAACTCCCCTTAAACCAGAGGTTAGTAGGAGCCAGTGAAGAGTGGTAACACACAGCCCAGACACCCCTCTCCTGTTTTCATATTTTCAGCTTCCTCGAGCATCCATCTATATGGAGAGGTGAGAAGCAGAGCAGCTCTGGGGGAGTAACAGTAAAAACTCAGAATTTACCCCAAAGAGTTCAAGTTTACCTACATGACACTTGTCTTATATTCATTAGTTGGCTATCACTTGTAGAGTAAATGCTTTTTTAAAAACTCTTGTATTTAGTGAAAGACAAAAGGGTCTGAAAGAGCACGTGAAAATACACATCTGTACATATAATTGTAATGAAGCCATTTGATCCAAGAGCATCATTCTACAGGCATGAAAACTATAGGCATGACTTGCTCTAGGTTACAGAGCTAGTTCACAGCAAGGCCAAGACTATATCCAGATCCTGAGGAAGTCAGGATTGGACTGGGAATCGTTCCGAGACATTGACCTCTCTGAAATATTGTACATGTTCATTTTGGTTATGGCAGGTCTGTTATCATTTTTAAAAGATTTTATGAATTCTTAGAATGTTTTATCATGTCTACCTCCATTTTCAATCCTTAGAAGATTCTAGACATAACTAAAATGAAAGCTTTTGATTATCACCATGCTTTTTAACATGTGGTCCCCAGACCATCAGTATCAGCATCAGCTGGGCGTGGGTTAAAATTCTGAGGCTCCATCCCAGACCCACTGAGTCAGCAACCCTGGGGCAGGGATGGGCCCTGATATCTGCATTTTAACAAGCCTTCCAGGTGACTCTGAACAATCCACTATATTATGTTATAGTCAGCAATGTATCTAGAAATTTACCTATTTTCTTATTAAGGGTCATAAAGAAGATTCATTTAGATACTTTTAAAACAGAGATATAGATGCCTCTTAAACTTGGTATATGAAAAAAGCATTTATTTTTCTAGTCTTTTCCTCAAAACCTACTGGAAACCATAAAAGAAAGTAAAACAGAGAAAAAAAATGGAAGCTTAAGTGGAAGCATATATGCTAACTATTGGGAAATGTGGATGGGGTCAAGGAAGGGTACTGAGCTAAGAGAGATGCATTCACTCTCATACTTTGAGCAGGACACAGATTTCTCTAGAGGTCAGCATCAAGGTCTTAGAAAGTCCAGTCAGTGAACTTCTCATTGGTGCTATACAAGTTGTAGGGCTGTGGATGGAGGAGGTCCCTGCAGACACTAATGCAAGAGCAGGGCATAAAACAGGCAAAATCCAAGGAGCTCACAACCTAATTGGAAGAGAGAGACAGGAAACAAAATGAGTAAACAATACAGGATATTAGAAAATGAGAAATGCAATGAAGAAAATAAAGCAAAGAAGGAAGATAGAGAGTATTAAAGGTGAGGAAGTTACCAGAATTGTACATGGGATAATTAATGAAGTTGTCTTAGTCCATTTGGGCTACTATAACAAACTACTAGGAACTGGGTTGCTTATAAACAAGAGAAACTTATTTCTCACAGTTCTGGAGGTTGGAAGTTCAAGATCAGGGTGTCAGCAGGGTTGGGTGAGGGCCTTCTTCTAGGTCACAGACTTCTTATATCCCTCTTTTTCAAGAGCACCGATCCCATTCACAAGGCTGCACTCTCATGGCCTAAGCTCCTCCCGAAGGTCACACCTAACAAATGTGTGTTAGGATTTCAACACACATTTTGGGGGACACAAATATTCAGACCATAGCAGACATCCTCACTAAGAGGATATTATTTGAAAAAAAAGACGGGAAGAAAGAGAAGGACATCTGGGCAACGAACTTATCAACAAGAGTGAACAGTATGTGGTGCTGGTGCACCTGGTGTGTTTGAGAGGCTACAAGGAGGCCAGTGGGGTCAGGTGGCATGAGCAAGGTGGGCAGAGTCGGAGCAAGTCACAAAAATGACAGAGGTCAAGGCCTGTAGGCCTTGAAGCTCACTGTAAGGCCTTTGGCAGGTAGAGTGACCTGTGACCCCTAGAGGTTTCTGAGCAGAGACAGACACGATGTAGTTACAGTGTTGAGAAGAGACGGTAGAGATGGATTCAGAGGCCATTGCAATAATTCAGGTGAGAGACAATGGCATCAGTGGAGGAGGTGGTAAGAAGGGGTCAGATTCTAGATATTCAGTTTCACCTTACAGCATGAATATTCAGTTTATGAATTTTCACTGTAAAAGCTCGTGATCAAGAATCCCATGTTTTTACATGTCACCTTTTTTAAAAAATTATAATATTTTTACTTAAAAAGAAACTAAATAAATGTGTTGTAAGTAGTGATATTGCCACATTACATTTCAGGCAAAGGCAAGCTCAACATTTACTCAACCAGCAGTCTCTAGTCAGAATTACCCTTCATGTTTGCTGATGTATGAAAGAAAGAGAGGAGTTAAGGATGGATCCAAGACTTGTATACTGAAAGAATGGAGTTGACCTTAAGTGAGATGAAGGGTATAAAAGGAACAGGGGGTGTGTGGACAGGGAGGTGATATAGGACCTAATTTATGGAAGCGTTAGGTCTCAGACATATTTAGCTGGATAGATAAAGATATATGTTGAGTGGACAGTTGGATAGGTAATCTAGAGTTAAGGGAATTGGTCTAAACTAGAGATATAAATTTTGGTATCATTAAAAATAGATTAAAGCTATGGATCTAGATGGAAGTGGAGAAGAGAAAAGCAACTTTGAATGAGCCCCAGTGCTTTCCAACATGAAGAAACTGGGAAGATGGAGAGGAGACAGCCAATGAGACCAAGGAACACCAGTTGGTGAGGGAGGAGGAAGACAGGGAGGGAAGATGGTTCCAGAAGATATGAGCACCCACTGCTGTTGATAGGCCAAGGAAGATGAGGACTGACATTTAAACATCAGATCTCACAACTGGGAGGACTGATGGCACTTTAACAAGTTAGTTTTGGAGAAGGTGTGGGGGTAAAAGTAAATTGAAGACTATGAAGACATACTCAGAAGAGTACAAATGCTTTGATTCTATTTATAGGATGTTCTAGAAAAGGTAAATCTATTGGGACAGATCACTGGTTGCCAGCCTAGGGGCAGCGGGAGAGATGACTACAAAGGAGCATGAGAGGATTTGGGGGATGATGGAACTATTCTACATCTTGCTGTGATAATGGTTATACGGTTATGCCCACATGTCAAAACTCACAGAAAGGTACCCCCAAAAGAGTGAATTTTACTGTCTGTGAATTATAAATAAGAGATACTGTGAATGATCAAAAAAATAACAAGTAGATAATCTAGAAACAGTGAGCACAGACACTTTTAAGGGGTTTTGCTCTAAAGATGAGCAGAGAATTGAAGTCAAAGCTTGAAAAGAAAGTAAATTCAAGGCAGGTTTTCTTTCAATTAGACAAAGGAAGGCCCTGGAGGAATTTGAAGTCGATGGGAATAATCCAATAAAGACAGGACATTGATGATGTGGGGGAGAGAAGGGCAGCTTGCTAAAGTGATGTCCTTGAGGAGGCTAGAAGGATGGGGTCCAGACTCTGGGGGAATGGAAGCTGGCCTGAGACAAATGCTGGGATTGGGTAGACATGGTAGGAGGCTGGGGGCACATACAAAGTCTCTTCTGACTGCTTTTCTTTTCTCAATGAAATAGGGTGTCAGAGAGTGAGGAAGGGAGAAGGTTTTTGGGTTTTGAGGAGAAAGGAGAAGACAGGAAGTGGTTGTCTTGGAGGATGGGAAATGGATGGTAGGAAAATGTACTGTGATCCCCTGGACATTGGAGCTAGGAGTTAAAGTGAGTCCAGGGGACACGATTCTGTGATTTTCTCTAGTCACTGAGAAAGGTGAGAGCTGGGTAGAACCTGGGCTGAGGCTTTGCCAGGTGAGTACAGCATACAGTGAGATGTGAGAGAAGTTGAGGGTGACTTCAAGTGAGTGATTTTAATGACTGACCGGCTTCTACAGCTCCAACCGTACTAGTCTCCTGCTATGGACTGAATTGCATTCCCCGAAATTTATGTGTTGAAGCCCTAACCCCTCAATGTGATGGTATTTGGAGATGGGGCCTTTGGGTAGTAACTAGGTTTAGATGAGGTCATGAGGGTGGGCCCCTGGTGATGGGATTAGTGCCATTTTCAGAAGAGACACTGGAGAGTTTGCCACATGTGGATATAGTGAGAAGGGGCTGTCCACAAGCCAGGAAGAAAACTCTCACCAGAAACCAAATCTGTTGGCACCTTGATCTTGGACTTCTAGCCTCCAGAACTCTGAGAAAATAAATTTCTATTGTTTAAGACACTCAGTCTATGGTATTTTGCTACAGCAGCCCTCTCCTATTTACCAAACATGTCAAGTATACTCCTTCTCATGACATCTGTTTTTTCTTGCTCCTTTGCTGAGAATGCATTCTAATTCAGTCGCCTGCATCTCCTTCAAGTGTGTGCTCAAATGTAATGTTTTCAGTTGGGTTTTCCCTAGTTATCTATTTAGAATTGCAGTCTCCTCCCTATAGGATATCTCTGTATTTGCTATTTCCCTTACCTTCTTCTCATAGCATGTAAACTTCCTAATATTCTGTATACCTTACTAATTTCATTTTAATTGACCATCTCTTCCCATTAGATTATAAGCTTCATGAAGGCAGGAGTTTTGGTCTTTAGCTTGTTGCTACATTTCTAATATCTCCAACAGTGCTTGGCATATCACAGGCACTCAGTAAATATTTGATGAGCCAATGAATGAAGTCAGGACATTTTTACTATTTGACATTATGTCTGAATTGGAAATTAACATTCAAACATTCCACACTGTTGTCAATGTCTCTGTTGAATTTTGGTTTCTCTTCTTGGGTCCTGAAATGTTCCTTACCTTTGCGGCTAAAGTCTCCTAGGTATGATTTGAGGTCCAGACCTCCTAACTTCTTAAGGCTGTATATTGAGACAGTATAATATGTGGTTCCTGTACAGAGCTCTCATTAGAGAGAGTATCCAGGGTTCAGTTGATTCCAATTCCATTTTCATCTGTGGTTCTTTCTTGCAATTCCAAACCTGAGGTTGACTTTGGAACATTATCTTTCTTGAGTTCCCACAATATTTGCTCTAGACTAATGAAAAAATGAATGATCATAAATATAATTACTCTGAAGGCCTGAGGATATTTTTGGTACACTTGGAAGGAAGATGGGTTTGAAGGAAAAGTAATTGACAGCAGAAGACTTTAGGTATTTTTTCTCTGTTGAAACTTATAGGTACTGAAAATAAATCACATTTTTGCATCCCCATTTAGGTTCTGAACAAATGGAGAAATAAAAAATAAGGAATATGACATATGTGGGTCAAAATATTACCTTAATTACTGTTAAAAGTTAAGGGGATAGGTTAGTGTGAGGGTCAAAGTGGTCTCTCCACAGGATGAGCTAGACCTTAGCACAGTACCACTGCAGTGGGCAGAGCTGGGCTCCTCCTGCAGAGGGGGTCGGGTGTGCTCCCCTGGTGACGGCCAAGGCCACTGTCTCCCCACAGTCAGCCTGCTCCAGAGGATAAATAAGGGAGGCCAGGGCTACTACACTCAGGGAGCTCTCAGGATATTTCTTTCCTGTGGAGGGAGCATTTCCCAAACTTATATGTTCATGGGATCTTTTTATCATGTAGAATCTTGTGGAGATGGTAAAGCAAGGAATACACTTTGAGAAATGCTGGTATGGATAATTGTGGTGACTATGTCTCTAAATATCACATGAAATAACAGAGGTGTCTGTGATGTTCTATTGATTCTTCCTATTGGCAAACATTTAATGAACCCCATAATATGCCAGGCACTGTGCTAGGCATTGATAAGGTAAGGATAGGAGAGAGGAAGTCACAAAGACAAATAAGACAAGCCCTGGATTTCAAAGAATCTCTAATTTAAGTGGGTGAGGTGGATACATAAACTCGTAAGACCACCTTGGACATAGTTAGGAAAGATATTACTGTGTGATGTGAAGGATGCCTCTGACTTTAGGTCATGGGCTAGATGACCTGAACCAAGGGGAGAAAATTTTCTTGAGTTTGTTTCTTGGTATGATCTTGACTCTAAAATTGGAAAGTAACATTGGAAAATATCCACTTATTTAGCTGTACCAGTGAGTTGAGTTTTACTTATTTAAGATTTTTACCAGACTGGAAAAATAATCAGATGGAAACACCAAGTCACACATGGGCTCCAACTCTTGTAACATATGAGCCAAACTAATGTAGAATAAACAAAGGAATCTGAGTTCAAATTCGAGCTTCATGAATAACTGGTTATGTGACTTTGGACAAATCACTCAACCTCTCCCCAAACTTTGCTTGCTTATTTGTAAGATAGGGGTAATTAAGACAAGAGCCTTCTTACCTCCCAGCATCCTGAAGGGCAGGTAAGAGAGGGATGTGAAATTTAGCCACTAACTGTAATATGCTAAAGTAGATATATTATTATACACTTATGAAATTTTCTGGGACTGGGGGGGTAGTATCTACAACCTATTTCATATCCTTAATTCTGAATTGCAATACATTCTGCAAATACATAGATAGTACTCATCTCAGCCAAGTTTCATTTCTCTCCTAAATTTTGAGGTAAGGTCTATGACTTTTAATGAGATGCCTCTAACATGTGGATTATTTGAAAAGCACAGAGAAGATCACACTAAAATTCTATGAGAAAAAAATCTTTGTTTTATGCCCAGTTTTATAAATTCAACTTTTTAAATGCATTAATATTAAAAAACAAACCACCAACAACTAAAAAGCCTCTGGAAGGAGAGATATTTTACCCAAAATATCAGTATGAAGAGATTTTTATGTCTGTTAAAAAAGCCCTTAAATTAGGGGCTCGTAATGGAAAGTCTGACAGGCTTAAATAAGGCAGTTCAAAAATATATTCTTAATACTTAACACATACCATACATGAAATGTATTTTTAACATGCTATATGTTTATTACAAATTAAATACTTAAAAATGGAGAAACAGCCCAAATGTTTCTTAAATATTTGCTTAATATAGTCAGAACACATTGAGAATTGTAACTGTGAAGGGTACATGTTAAGTGTTTAACTAACATCAAATGCAATAAAATGTTTCATTTGAAATGTTAAGCAGGTGATAAAAATGTCATGTGAGGCAACAGATTACAGTTTCACCCCAAATTTTCTCTAATTAAGGTGAAACTATGGAGAGACACTTGGTTGGCTGGCTACAAGTCCTGAACTTGTGAATATCTTGGGCTGATTTTGCCTTGATCCATTTCTCCTCTGAGGGACTCGTTTACAATCATCTGAAACATTGCTTTTCTGTCAGCATGTTGCCTCCTCTTGCTGCCATTCCCAACTGCTTTCAGGAGAGGTTAGGCACATCTTTTCTGTACCTTGTGCCAATCTGTGCGATGTTATATGGTAACACATTTTTATCACATTAAGTTGGACAGAGAGTGCTATCTCTATTGTTGCTAGTTGTGTGACCTTGGGCAAGTTACATAACATCTCTGTGCCTCAGTTTCTTCTCTTGTAAATTGGAGATGGTCATAGGACCTCATTCACTGGGTTGTGAGGATGAAATGAGTTGAAATGGGCTTAGAACATGTTCCAGCACAAAGTGTTAGTTCAATACTTAACACGTACTCTTCATTCTAAAATTTGCAGTGTGTTCTGGCTACGGGAAGCAAACAGTTAAGAAATATTTGGCATTCCCCTCATTTTAAATTACTTAATATGCAATAAGCATATAACATGTTAAACTACTTTTTAATGTACATGTTAAGGGTTCGTTTTTTTTTTAAACAGTTTTAAGATTATCTGGTTAAAAGTTCAGTTCATCTCCCCCAGTAGCCTGTCATTTTAATCATGATATTTTCTTCCTGTATTTCTGTTGGTAGTAAGATGCAGGGGCTCAATTACTGTGTACTGAAAAGATAAGTGAATGAATGAATAAATGTAGACACCCCACTAGATACATATTTACTTAATCTGACTAGCTTTTTTTTTTTTTTTTGCAGTTTCTAGAGCTTCAGAGATTCTTGCTTTTTAAAATCAGAGATTCCTGATTAAACACCATTAATTAGAGAAACCACTTGTAAATTGCAAAAGGCCTGCCTTTTGGGAAAAACCCAATGTAATTAACGTGTCCATAAATTAATGTCTCAAGCAAGGCACACTGAAATGAGTTTTGGCAACTGATGCAGATATTGGGAAAATACTTCCTTATCCTGTGATTCTGGGCAGTTATATAAATCCACTGTGCCTTCATTTCCTTATCTGCACTGTGAGAGTAATAAAATATCTACTATACAGGCTAAATGAATTAACGTGTAGCAAGTGCTTAAAATGGTGCCTGCCATGTAGTAAGTGCTCAACCAATGTAGGGTAATGTTATTAAAATAATCATTATAATTACTTATAATTCTGTAAGTAGTAATTGTAATATGTTAAATGCATTACTCCATAGTGCCCTTACTATTGTTTAGCATACTGAAGATACTCTGTCTTAGTTTTGCTCTTGTATTATTTTCATACTTGTTTTCCATTTCTATCTTTGTCCATACACTCCTGGAAGGAGAGGGACTGTGTAATTTAGTCTCACTGATAACTCTCCACAGTCCGTCCCCACAATTCTGATTGGCATAGCTTCTTTTTAAAATGTATTTAGCTTTTCTTTTGCGGTACTCGGGCCTCTCACTGCTGTGGCCTCTCCCGTTGCGGAGCACAGGCTCTGGACGCGCAGGCTCAGCGGCCATGGCTCACGGGCCCAGCCACTCCGCGGCACGTGGGATCTTCCCGGACCGGGGCACAAACCCGTGTTCCCTGCATCGGCAGGCGGACTCTCAACCACTGCGCCACCAAGGAAGCCCCTGATCGGTATAGCTTCTTGAAAGGTGGCTACGTTCCCCTGACTCCTCCACCCCCTGGACAAATACTGCCACAGAGTGAAAAGCCAGAATGTCATCTTCTTAGATGAAAAAAATCTTCTTAATATAACTGATGAAAATTCTCCCTCCCTTTTTTTGAAGGAAAATATTGGTGGCTTAGAAAAATTAAAAATGAAACAAGTAATTGAGTCCAGCTGGCTCAGCTGCCAACAAAAGTCTGTCTCTCAGAGTAACTGTGGCTCAGAGCACTTGGAAATTAATTGTGCGGAATTTGAAGTTTACAGCAATTTCGTACACGAGTGCTTTTAACACTAATCTCAAATTTGGAGATTGTTGTCATTGCCTCTGACCTCATCCTTTTATCTCTGCATCACTAATAGGTCCATTATTTTATTTAGAAAATTTCAGGATTTACCCTCATTTTTGATAAATGATCACAGTTTATAACTGAACCCTTTCTTTCCTCAGATTCCTGTGTTGTTGTTGTTTAATTTAAGAAGATTTTCTGTGCCTTTATTTCTTTATCCTAAACATGTGAGTGATTTCTAGGACTGTGGGCAAAAAGTCAAACAGTTTCTGAAATCCAACTAGTAATTGCTCCAACTAGTCTGCTTTTAAGGAAAATATAGGGAAGGCTGTGAGCTTAATTTTAAGCACTTTACCTAATACACACTTGATGCAATTAATGAAAGATCTTTGGGAACTATGGAGCATATACATGTCACAGATTTTTTTAAAATAATGGTTTTATTGAGATATAATCACATACCATAAAATTCACCCTTTTGAGGTGTACTATCCAGTGGTTTTCACTCTATCCACAGAGATGTGCAACCATCAACATTATCTAATTTCAGAGCAACTTCGTCACACACAACAGAAACCCCATGAACATTAGCAGTCACTCCTAGGCCCCTCTCTCCGAGCTCCTGGCAACCACTAATCTATTTTCCATTTCTCTGGACTTGGCTTATTCTTTTTTTTTTTTTTTTTTTTTTTTTTGCGATACGCGGGCCTCTCACTGTTGTGGCCTCTCCTGTTGCGGAGCACAGGCTCTGGACGCGCAGGCCCCACGGCCATGGCTCATGGGCTCAGCCGCTCCGTGGAATGTGGGATCTTCCCGGACGGGGCACAAACCCGTGTCCCCTGCATCGTCAGGTGGACTCCCAACCACCGTGCCACCAGGGGAGCCCTGGACTTGCCTTATTCTTGACATTTAATATAAATGAAATCATACAATATGTAGCCTTTTGTGTCCGGCTTTTTCACTTAGCATGTTGTCTAAGTTCATCCACAGTGTAGATGTCTCAGTAACTCAATCCTGATTTTCATTGCTGAATAATATTCTGTTTGATGGATATACCACATTTTGTTTATTCATCAGTTGATGGCATTCAAATTGTTTTCTTTCTTTTTTTTGGCTATTGTGAATGATGTTATTGTAAACATTTATATACAATTTTTTTCTGTGGACTTACGTTTTTATTTCTCTTGGGTAAGTACCTAGGAATAGAATGCTGAGTCAGATATGGGAAACTGAATATACAAACAGAAAGTGGCCAGAACATATATAAAAACAGAACTCAGACTCATAACCTTTAGCAATCTGCCCAGGAAACCAATCTCCTCAACAACAATAAACAGCTCAGAAAGACAGCCTGATCTAAGATGGCTAACTGTAGCAACAATCTAGGAAGCTAAATAATAACTTCTGTAGTAATCAACCCCAAACAACCAGAACTTGATTAATAACTAACAACTACCCAATTGTTTTCCTGCCTTACAACGTAGGACCAACCAGAGAAAGCCGTATTATGACCCCACCAACAAATCACATAGACTGCTAGGCTTCTAGTTATCCTTCCTCCAGCTTCCGCATGTAAACAGCTTCCGATCAGGGCACACCCTTTTTCCACTATAAAGATTTCCCACTCCTCTGCCTGCCTTTGAGTCTCTGCCAAAATACGAGTGATGGTGGCTGACTCCCTTGCTATACCAACCTCGGAATGAACAGCCTTTGCTTTTCCCATTTCGTTGGTCTTTATTTCCATATATGTTAACGATCTGTTTACCATTTTGAGAAACTACCAAACTGTTTTCTAAAGTGGCTCACATGCCACAGATTTTAATTCTTTGCTTAATTATTGGTGCAAGAAAGGGGCGAAAGAGAAAGAATGCAGAGTGACTGACTTTGCTGGAGCAAATGGTTTTATCGTGGTTTTGTTTCATTCATAGGTGGAAAACAGAACTGGTGTCAGACTTGGGAGTCATAGTGGAACCTTGGGGAACTTCAGGTGGAGACGGTTAGGAGTCAGTTGAAAATTCAGTATTGTAGTTCAGAAAAATAGTCCAGTGTGGAGAGAGTCAGTATGTTCTTCATCTTTCTTATAGTCACATTTGCTTTTCCAAAATCTTTCCTTTTGCCTCTCACACCTTTTCCTGGAAAGTCTTCCTTGTTGAAGGTCATTCTTTCAATATACCTTCCTCTTGGCTCATTAAGAATTGTAATAAGCATTCTTTTTCCTTAATAACTGAGTACAAGTACAGTGATTTTCAGCTTTTGGTAGGAAAAGTTGGGGACAGGACAATAAACAAGGGAGATACCATGGCACCAGGAAAGTCTGGAGCTTCTAAAAAAATCGATGACTTTTTGTTTGGTTTGTTTGTTTGCTGTTATTAAGAGCTAACAACAAAACAGGTGTTTCAAAACTATCTCCCCTGTGGTGTATATATATCTATATATCTATATATATACATATATATATGTATATAAATGGAATACTACTCAGCCAGAAAAAGAATGAAATAATGCCATTTGCAGCAACATGGATGGACCTAGAGATTATCATACTAAATGAAGTAAATCAGAAAGAAAGACAAATGCCATATGATATCACTTATATGTGGAATCTAAAGTAAGACACAAATGAGAATCCCTGGCAGTCCAGCGGGTAGGACTCTGAGCTTTCACTGCCGAGGGCCTGGGTTTGATGCCTGGTCAGGGAACTAAGATCCTGCAAGCTGTGCTGCATGGCCAAAAAGAATACGTAAATAAAAACACTAGTTAAAGAAGATAAAATATGACACAAATGAACTTATCTATGAAACAGAAACAGACTCACAGACATAGAGAACAAATGTGTGGTTGCCCAGGGGGAGGGGCAGTGGGAGAGGGATAGATTGGGAGTTTGGTATTAGCAGATGCAAACTATTATATACAGGATGGATAAACAACAAGGTCTTACTGTATAACAGGGCACTATATTCAATATCCTGTGATAAACCATAATGGAAAAGAATATGAAAGAGAATATATATATATATAAAACAGAATCACTTTGCTCTACAGAAGAAATTAACAAAACATTGTAAATAAACTATATTTCCATTAAATACATTAAAAAACTACCCATAGAAACCTCATTTTAACTCTAAGATTTGCATTTGTATTTGTATCCCTATTTTACATTAGGGATTATTTTGGCCCTTTTATGTCTGCTGATGTATCCCAAGTGATTAGAACAGTGCCTGGCACTTAGTAAGTGCTCAAACAATTCTTTCTGAAAGAGGACTCTTTTATTTACCTACATGATATGGTAGCTTCTACGTGGTAGAGTTGGAATCCAGTGTTAAGTCATTTAATTCCAAAGGCTGTGTGTGTTGCTCTATCTATCCCACATCGTCTCCAGTTTCCCTGTCACTCTAGTGAAATGAATGTGCCAGGTCAGGCTAAAGGCTACTTTAGCCTTCTTAAACCTCTCTTTCTTCCATTGTGATATCTATCTATCTATCTATCTATCTATCTATCTATCATCTATCTATCTATCTATCATCTATCTATCTATCTATCTATCATCTATCTATCACATATATATGATATTGCATATAAATTGTATATATTTATTGTGATGTATATATCATATTATATATATACACACATGACATATATACATCACTATATATATAATATATACATACACACATGATATATATAATCAGTGTATATATATATATATATATATATATATGAAATAAAGTTTCATGGCAATGATTAAATGAGATAGTGCATAAAAAGCCCCAAGTCCAGTGCCTGTCTGTGAGTGGCAGCTGCTTTTACTATGGGGTTAAACCTGCAGGCTCCACCATGGCTGCTGGGCTCCCCTCTGCCCAGTCTCCTCTCCAGGTCACCTGGTGTGGCAGAGCAGGAGTCGGAAACCTGGCACCTCTGAGTCACAGCCTCCTTCCCCTTCTTGTTGGGTCATTTTGTCAAACCAGACTTCTTGCTTTAGTTTCTCTGCAGTTATCTTGTTAGGATCCCAGCCCCTCCAGACCAGAGTTCTCTGCCAAATGTGGGTGAGCACTCATATCAGGCAGGGCTCTTTTCGTTGGAAGTGAGAGAAACCACTCAAACTGGCTTAAGGAAATAGTAATCATAGTAATAATGACGATGATGATGATAGTGATTGTGATGATGTTAGGAAATTGAAGATACAGGACTGAGAAATCATGGCTGCATTGAGGGATGCAAATTAGATCAGAAAGACTTTTTCCTTAGAATTTTTTGCTCTGTTTTTTTTATGTTTTAACCTCATGTTTAGATTTACTCTTCCCCCCAAGGTAGCAAAGATCATTTCTGATAACTCTAAGCTTATAACATTTCAACTAACAGCAATTCCAGAGAATAGAACGCAGCTCTCTCTTTGCCATCATCTATAACAATTCCCTAAAATTACTCTAATTGGCCCAACTTGGGTCCCCCCAGATTTATCATCATTCCCAGTTTTGGGAATCATGGCTGTGCCTCCTACAGCTGGGAAGATGAAGTCACATAATTGACAGCCCCATCAGGATCACACTGAGCAGGGCAAGGACAATTCCCCAAAGAAAGGGGAGCAGGACAGAAAACTAGCAGGTGTTCATGATACAGATACCACTTTATCTAGCTTTTGCACTGACTTGGAGTTTTAAGTGTTTGGATTTCTGGTGATGAGAATGATTTGAATCCTATAATAGCTGTGCTTTTTGGATATCATGGTTTGGGCCTGCCTGGCTGGTCTTACCAGTTTTGCATGGGTATCTTTGCATGGGAAGAGGCCCTTCCATGGCTTTCATTAGATCCTCAAACATGCTCAGGACCTGACCTGTTTTAAAAACACTGCCCTAGAGAGTAGATCTCCATAAGAATCCATAAGTACTGTGTGTCAATTTTGTTCCTGGGTTCTAGGGATGTGTAAGACAACAATAAGGGACCTGGGCTTGGTGGGATTTCCCCCTCCCTGCTGGCCCCTTGATACTGATGCTTGATCAGCAGGAACAATGTCCTTACTACACCAATTAAACTATCTTGGAAACATGAGTGGAAACTTGAGGAGAAAGTTGGCTTTAGGGAGGCAGAAGGGAATTTGCCCCCAAGTTAGAAAGTCCAGTGGGAGTTTGTGGCACAAAGAGTCTGGGAAATAAATAAAGGGATGGGATTGGGGAGGGGAGGACTGCACATACGATGGTAGATCAGGGGCAGGTAAATTGTGGTCTTATTGTGGGGAGAACTGAATGCCCACAAAAGGCTCATAGAACAGGATTTCAGAGCTGTGAAGGTCCTTCAACTGAAGTGCAAAGAGGTGAAATAACTTACTTCAGGACCCATAAGCCAGGAATGCAGAAGCCAAATGAGAATTCTTCTCACCTCACAGCACAGCTCTCTTTCTGTTATCAGATTCTTTGTTGGGATCTCCTAGCAAAGGTCTCTACGAGCCTTTGTGTACCTGTTCAAAGCCTGTTCAAAGTTCTTTGATTCTCCCTGCAATCACTCTTCCATGTGGCCAGCTCCTGAAGAATGGGTGAATTCAGCAGAAACAATTGACCCGAGAGTGAAGTGTGTAGATACCACTGAGAAGCTGACCAGGAATCCAAGCACTCAGTGAGTCTGGATGAGCATCTAGAAGCCTGTGGCTTCTCCCACAGGTCCCCCATCTGTCAAATCTCCCTGGATGCTTCCCATCCAGCAGGACCTCTCTAGACACAGCTCCTCCAGGGTCCTCCAAGGGACTCAGAAAAAACAGCATGCATTTTTGATACTCCTGGTCTTGTTCCAAATAAGAGCACCTGCTGAAGAGAAATGAAGATGCCTTCTGCCTATTTGTGCCAAAAATGTATGCCCCGCCTACAAACTACAGAATTATTAGCCCTTGAAAATGTACTACTTCTGCTCCTTCTATAGAAATTCAACCCAACTCAATTAAAACATCGTGTCAGCCTCCACGAGGGCACAGATGCCCTGGAAAATGTTTTTGGGAGTGTTTTCCCTGGCCGTGAATAGTTCTTCCACGTGGAAGTGACCACACACGTGTTTAAAAATGAAAACAGTCCTGATGGTAATGGAGTGATTCAATAATACTAACTTGCATTTCCAGAGCAACTTTCTTTTAAGGTTAAATTTTGGTTGGGTTGATCATGAGCAGATATAACCTGGGCTTTATCTCAGCTCTAAGCTCTCTCTTCCTCTTTGCTCACTCCTCTCCCCACAATGCCTTTCCTCTGATGTCTGACTGTTTCTCTCTCCCTCCTTAAGGCCTAAGTGTTACTGATTCACAAGTAAGTCACTCTAATGGCAGAATAACTGAAGCTGTAGACATTCTTCATCTAGGCTGTGTTTCCAAGAGACTGTAGACCAGACTGGTGACCTCACACTGGCGTTTACACCAACTCCCTTTGGACCAAGGTTCTATCTCTTTAACAGACTCACTTATCACAGAACAGAGTGCCATTAACTAGGAAATCTGGGGTATCCACACCAACCCTCACCCATCCTATCTCCTGTGTCCCACTGCTTCAACCAAGCCTGGCCATTTCCTCTTCTGCCCTAGATTCAGAGCCTGAGTGACCCCATGGTCTCTTTTCCATTCATTAAAATCCATCCCATTAAACACTGCCTTATGCATTCTCCTTGTTCTGATTCTGGAGCACTTTCTGAAGTTTCTGTAATTCTTTGCCACATATTCCTCACAGCTCCATACTACTGGGCTTGTTTTACATTACAGAATGTGCCTTGCCTCCAGCTGAATGTGAGATCTTTGAGTCAGGGACAGTTTATTATATGGCCTGATATTCTTCATGTTTATGTTGAATGCATAGTAGGTATTCAATGGCTCTTTGTTGATTCATGGATTTTCATGAACTGAAATTCTCACCACAGTAAGCAAAGTGTTTTGTAGGTAGGTTTAGGCACACAGGGATTTGTGTGACTTGGTTAAAACCCCACAAGGCCAAAAACCCACTTAGAGGATCATATAAGAGCATGGGCCCTGGAATCTGTAGGCCTGTCTTGTAGCAGCTGGGTTCTGACACAAACAAGCTATTGGATGCTAGCAAAGGCACTGCTCTTTGAACCCATTTGCTTATCTGTAAAATCAGAGAATAATAACAACAACAACTATAATATGCCTGTTGCAGGTTGATGGTGAGGACTTAATGAAAACGTAAAGCAGCAGTCTCAAGACAGCATGAGGTCTGAAGTTAAACTGCCTGGGACCAGCTCTGCTACTTTCTAGCTGTGTGACCTTGGGTAAATTAGTTAACCTCTCTGTGTCATAGTTTCTCTTATCTGTAAAAGAGGAATTAAAAAAAGATAATACCTACCTTTTAGGGTTTTTATGAAAATTGAATCAAAATGTTTTTTTTTTTTTTTTTTTTATGCGGGCCTCTCACTGTTGTGGCCTCTCCCGTTGTGGAGCACGGGCTCTGGACGCGCAGGCCCAGCGGCCGTGGCTCACGGGCCCAGCCGCTCCGCGGCATGTGGGATCTTCCCGGACCGGGGCACGAACCCGCATCCCCTGCATCAGCAGGCGGACTCTCAACCACTGCGCCACCAGGGAAGCCCCCAAAATGTTTTTTAAAGTAATTAGAATGGTGCTTGAAACATAGCTTGTTAAATGAATAAATAATGATAATGCACAGAAGTCATTTATGACATGCAGGCACACAGTCAGTGCTCAGTTCCTGTTGCTTCTTCTATGAGGAAAGCTGCCACCACTATTACTGCTACTGCTAACGGCAAACCCTTGAGCCAGCTTGTGTAGTTCAACACACTCAAATCCCACTTTCAATTTCTAGGTTTCCATGTGATAACATATAGGTGTTTGGTTCTCCCGTACTAGTAAAATTGATTCAGCTCTTTAATAGCTTCATTTTATGTTTTTGTGGGTTTTCCTTCTATTTTATCCTTTTCCCTTCTGGACCCAATTAGGTAATCTAGACTCAGTCATATAAGAAACTTAGCATACTTTCAGATTCTATTCAATGGTGGGGTGTTTCAATTTCTCACCACCTGGCATTCTAAATCTCCATGCATTTTCAATGCCATTTCTCTTCCAGAAAAGTCGCCTCTACCCCTTGTCTACTAACAAAGTTCCACTTGTTCCTCAAGACAGCTAAGCCATTTTGTAATTATCCCTTTCACTCCTTGCAGAATAATTCCCCCCTTATCCACCTTTTAAATTAAAAAAAATTTTTAATATATTTATTGGAGTATAATTGCTTTACAATGTTGTGTTAGTTTCTGCTGTACAATAAAGTGAATCAGCTATATGTATACATATATCTCCATATCCCCTCCCTCTTGAGCCTTCCTCCCACTCTCCCTATCCCACCCATCTAGGTCATCACAAAGCATCGAGCTGATCTCCCTGTGCTATGCAGCAGCTTCCCACTAGCCATCCATTTTACATTTGGTAGTGTATATATGTCAATGCTACTCTCTCACTTCATCCCAGCTTCTCCTCTCCCTGTGTCCTCAAGTCTCACCACTTTTTGTAAGAAGTTTTTATATGGTATTGACTGAAACTCCAAGAATAGTGGAGTTGCACTCTCTGCATGAATAAACAGGTTGTCATAAAGTTAGCACATGTATTAGTCAGGAGAGACTAGGATATTCTGAGTAACAAACAATGCAAATTTCAGTGACTTAACACACCAGTTTATTTCTTACTTTTGCTAATGTATCATGAGTAACAGCAGTAGGCACTTCTCCACAGTCACTTAAGGGGCCCAGGCTGAAAGAGGCTTGTGTATATCTCCTAGCTGTATGATTTGGAATTCGTAATCTCCTCAGTGCTATGTCAGTGGAAGAAAGGGAGAGAGACTCAAGATTTATGCATAGTCTTTTCATGGTCCCAACCTGGAACTGATACATGTAACTTCCACTCATGATTTACTGGAGATAATCAACCTCATGGCTACACCTAACTGTGCAAGTAGGATGGAAAACATAGGGAGAAGATTCAATATTGGGTGAATATGACAGTGTCTCCTATAGAACTCAATAAATATTTGTTTAATATGTGAAAGGGGCATTGTGGCCCCATGGAAGCTGTACCTGTCATGTGTCAAATAGCAAGATGAGACTGGACAGTATGGATTTGGAAAAGCCACTTTATGTCCTGAAGTCTCAGCTTCTTCTTTTGAGAAGTGTGGAGAAATATACATACCTTATTCTCAGTTTTGTTTTGACTGTGAGAGATGATTTATGCAAAGCAATCAGCACAAGCACTGATGTATAGTAAAATGACCGTGGTTTGTTTCTTGTGCCGGTTAACCTCCATTTCCCCTTACCTGTATACACTCTCCCTTCTTTCCCTCTTCCCTGCCCCAGAAAGTTGGCTCTGAGGGCTGCTCCACCCAGGATCCTTTGCTTTATGCCTTCTGGTTGAGTCCAGCCAGTGGGAAACACAGAGAGAATACAGGAGAGAGGGAAAAGATGGAGGATGATGCATTTATTTCTTTCCCTCCCTTCCTGATTCTGGATGCTTCTGGCTGTGTCAGATGATCCCTTTTCAAGGGCTCTCGTCTTAGCTGGGATCCCTCTAGTATCACTGTTTCCTTTCTTGCCCCTCCAAGCCTATGTGTGGTTATACTTTCCTGCTTTGCTGGTCTCTGGGGGATTCAATATCCCAGGTGGTTTCTTTAGACCTGACCATACCTCTGTAAATAGTCTCTTACAAAGTTTACTCACAAATCATACTGGGAACATTGTCTGCTTTCTGCTCCTGCTCCTTGCTGATACTTTATCCATCTGGACTCTGAACTACTTGGGGGTGAAGGGCAGCTACTCATTTCTCTTTATAATTCTCAAACCCGTCACAAAGTCCAGGGTAGGGGATATATTCCATTTTTTTTTAAAGAAGCTAAAATTAATAAATAATAAAATAAATAATATGAAATTAATAAATAGTAAAATAAATAATAATACTAGCTAACGTTCACTGAGTGCTTTCTATGTTGCAGGCACTATGCAACATGATATACAATTTGAACCATCTGTGAGATAGGTATCATCATTGACCTCCAATTTCATTTGATGATAATGAGGTCCAGGAAGGCTAAGCTATCTATCTTGCATCCTCTAGCTAGAAAGTGGTGGACCTGGGACTTGAACCCCAAATGCCTGATAATGAGTATCCTGCTTGTAACTCCTATCCTAAATCAGTTTCTAGCTTTTAAAAGGAGGTTAAAATGTTATCGCGACATCTCCAGAATTCTGAGATCTTTTAGGTAGACAGCACAAAGACTTACATTGACAATTACTCAGAAAACATGGAAAATAAGGCCATCTTTGTTTCTTGTGGGGTTCTAGGTCTATGGTTTAATTGATGTACAAATGAAATTTCAGTGAAAGCACAGGACGCATTTAGTCTGAGGGCTTTCCTTTGACTTCTCCAATGTGCTGCCTGGTTAATGAGGCCATTGAGAGAAGGGAAGCCTCTAAGTCTGTGGGTGGGATTTGGGGGTATAGGTGATAGCCCATAATGAAAGTCTGAGTATGCAGCTTTCATGGTTTGGGGCTAAGAGTGGAAGGTCGTTATTTCAGTCAAGATGGGAGAGTTAATGAGAAGAGGGCTACCTGTGTGGCTTAGGGATAGAGATGCAACTTAGAGTCTGAGAAAATGCTTTGAGACCCTGCTTTGAGACTCGTCCTCTCCATGCTGATCTTAAGTGTACCCTTCACTTTAGTGCTAGAATGAGCTCTCTAAATTATAACTCTGTTCACATAATTTCCTGCAAAGGCTCTCTCAATATCTACCCACTCCTGATTCCATGCTCAACCAGACCTAGGTGTTCCCCTCCTTCCTATCTCCCTAACTCCCTCTAAATACCCCCAATCAGAACTGTTATCACTCTGTATATCTATTCCCTGTCCTGCCTTCTCTGTTCCAGACTTGGACCCTATGAGGAAAAGGACTAGGATTTTTTTTTTTATCACTAGCATTTATCACAGAGCCTGGCATAAAAAATTAATATTAACCTAATCTTACAGATGAGATAACTGAGACTTAGAGAGATGCAGGGTCTTGTCCAGCCTTCACAGAATTAACAGATGGTAAAATAGGATGGAATCCAGGTACATCTGCTATAAAGCACCCACACCAACTCTGGGAAACAGAATTGTTTTACAAAAGAAATTACACTGAATTCATCTCACTTCCCTGTTTAATGGGATCACTTGACCGTTTTGAAGGGAACATAGCGGGTGTTCTGAAACAGAACATCTGCTTTGGGTCTTTCATGTTATCCTCTCATCTGAGGTGGAGCTACAGTCAAGAATCAGATGCTAATACAGACATGCAGAAAAACTGTTGTAGAGTGACTACATTCAGAAGTGTTGCTCGACTTGTCTAGAAGAGTGTGTGTGTGTGTGTGTGTCTGTGTCTGTGTGTGTGAGAGAGAGAGATAGTGGGAGGGATGGTGGCAGAGAGAGGGAGGAAGGGGAAGGGAAGAAAGGAAGGAGAGAGGAGGGGGTAAAGAGGGAGAGAAGCTCTTCTGCCATCTTAGAAAAGAAAAAACTAGATAGTTTCATCAAGGTGAGAAAAATAAAAATTCAAAGCAAAAAAGAAAGTTTGTAGAGGAGTCATTCAGTGCCCCAAGGTTTAAATTTTTTTAATTTAGTACTCACTTCTGGTCAAACCCACACAGCCCAGGAATGCTCCTGCTCTTTAAACAAATGACTAAGGAAAACTATCAGTACAAATAAGCTACTAGGTTATGTCACTAGTGAGTCATTCATTCACTCAACAAATATGTGTTGAATACCTACCTTGGATCAGGTGGCACAGGGCACTAGAGAGGCATCATGATGTAAACAACATACCTCAATGTTTCACATTCTAGTCAAGACAGTCAATGACTTGACTGAAATGAAAATTTAAAGTGAACTTGATTTTATGTCAGAAGGTGATATTGATATGGTCTATGGAGGGAAGCAAAGCAGGGAACAGGGATGGGTGTGCCAGGAGAGTGTAGTTTTACACAGGTTGGCCAAGGTAGTCCATAATGAGCAGGTGGTATTGAAATGACTTGACGTGGTGAGGGATGAGCCATGGAGGATCTGATGGGAGGACCAGAAGGAAGAGCAAGTGCAAAGGCCGAAAGGACAGAGCTTGCCCAGTGTGTCTGGGCATAAGCACAGGGGCCAGTTGGGCTGAGCTGAGTGCTTGAAGGTGAGCATGGTAGTAGGTGAGGTGGAAGCTGAACGGTGGACTTTGCCAGCCATTGAAAGGGCTTCACCTCTTACTGAGATTGAGAAGGGAAGCTATTAGAAGATTGAGAGCAGAAGAGAGATGATCTGGCTCAGTGTTAACAGAATCTCTCTGGCTGTAGTGTTGGGTATGGACTATGGGGGGAGCAAGGGCAGAGGCAGGGAGGAGGGTTAAACTTTGTGTTTACACTAGTCTTTTTGAAATATGATGATAGCTTGGAGGAGGGTAGTAGAGGTACTGTTGGTATGAAGGAGGTGGATTCTGGGAAGACTTTTTCCAGAACAGAAGGACTGTTCTTGCAGTGTGTTTTAGAGCTTGTCCTTAGCCCTGTCTTCACTAACATATCAACTGTAGCAAATCTGCTAAACATATTGGTTCACAAGACCTGGATGGAGGAAATGGACTAGGCTGGAAGGTTAGGTGACAGCATGGAGATACAGGATTAGTAAGACAAACTGGATAGGTGGGCTCAATATTAATTATTCTGTGGCAAATGGTTGGCTTCTCCAAACCAACCATAGAGATAAATGAATCTTGTCATCACATGGGCACTCTTAAAGATTTACGTTGCTGTAATCTCCATATGTATGATGTGGCTCTCAAAACACTGAATGTTGTTTCACTAAAATGTAGTACTTAGGAAAAAAGAGGTGTGAGTCAATTCCTCTCTACTTTAATTATTTAATTACTCATATATTGACTTTTTTTCATATTCTCAAAAGAGTAGGCAATTTGAAAAGAATTAAGAGAAAAGTGAACAGAATAATTATGAAGAGACATAAAACTATGTAACATAAAAATGATTCAAGGAATTAGAGAGATCATGACTGAAAAAGAGAAGAATTTTATAGGGGTACAGGTGACAAATAGTTTAAAGTAATTGATGCTCAGCATGACTAATAGAGAATATTTAGATTTTCCTAAGAGATTCTAGAGCAAACCTATTGGCAGATGGCCCAAATGGACACATTACTGTTTTATGTAAAATGTGTTCAGAATTGTTCAAAGATGAAATGATTTGAACTAAAATGTCACAACTTGCTTCACTCAGTATGACAATCTCTAGGTCCCTCCATGTTGCTGCAAATGACATTATTTTGTTCTTTTTAATGGCTGAGTAATATTCCATTGTATATATGTACCACATCTTCTTTATCCATTCCTCTGTTGATGGACATTTAGGTTGCTTCCATGTCCTGGCTATTGTAAGTAGTGCTGCAATGAACACTGGGGTGCATGTCTCTTTCGAATTATGGTTTTCTCTGGGTATATGCCCAGGAGTGGGATTGCAGGATCATATGGTATCTCTATTTTTAGTTATTTAAGGAACTTCTATATTGTTCTCTGTATGATATTCACTTATATGTGGAACCTAAAAAAAATGGTACAAATGAACTTATTTACAAAACAGAGATAGAAACAATGTAGAAACAATGTAGGAAACAATCTTATGGTTACCAGGGGAAAGGGCAGGGAGGGATAAATTGGAAGATTTGGATTGATGTATACACACTACTATGTATAAAATAGATAACTAATAAGGACCTACTGAATAGCACAGGGAACTCTACTCAGTACCTTGTAATGACCTACATGGGAAAATAATCTAAAACAGAGTGGATATATGTATAACTGATTCACTTTGCTGTACAGCAGAAAGTAACACAACATTGTAAATCAATGTAAATTGATTGTAAATCAATTGTAAATCAATATTCCCCAATCAAAAAAATTTTAAAAATGTCACGAGTTCTCTGTCACTTGAGATGCTCAAGCAGAGGCAGATTAGACTGTTAGACTGGGTGATCACTGAGAAATCTTCCAGCTCAGAGATCCCAGTCAGCTATGATTCTGGATTTGCTGGAGCCAAAGTACTAGTATCTTAATTCTTCAGCTGGGTTGTAAATTCTATAAAGACAGTACACATTAGTCATCTTTGTTTTCCTCACAGCATCCAGAACAATGTTTTAGTTATTTTCAATATTAAAATAATTACTGGAGAGAGAACAAGCATACGGTTTATAAAACTATTGTAGACTTGATTTCAACATGATTTCAGACTCACTAGATTTCTAATATTTGTGTAGGTGTAGTATCTAGGAATATATTACCTTTATTTTTGACTGAAACATACCAGGAAGGGGGAAAATGGTTCATTTTTAATTTTAATCTCTAGTGGAATTTCTTTAAGCCTCTACCTGCTTTTCTTTTGACCACAGCTCTGCTTCTGAAGAGTGTTCCCCAAGCAGAGAGCCAGATAAGCTGAGGAGACAGTACAAGTATGTGGTGGTCTCAGTGAGGCAAGCAGAAGTGGAGGGAGCCAGGAACAGCATTCACATTGCAGTCCTTAGGGAGCTGCAGGAAACAAGTCAAAGTCTCAACCCATGAAGCTGGAGCAAGGCCTGAGCTAGATGGGCCTAAGGATGATGTGCCAGATGGACCTGGCTCAGAAAGGGAACAGACTTAAGGAGGGATCTGCAGTTGCTGGGAACAGCTGTTAGTGGTGTATGGGGATCACAACTTATGGTATGAGTCATCTTTGAGGATTTCCTTCCATCTTAGGTTCTCAGATACCAGCTACTTTGTCTAGTCCCCTGAGGACCACGGGCCTGAAGCTAACTGGTGGTGCTCAAAATGGAACACAGATCTTGTTCTGTGTTCTCTCTGTCTTGTTTCTTCCCGGAGTTAACAAAAGAGGACCTTGTCTGTGACTGTGCTTTCCCTATGAATTGATTCTAGTTTAGAGAGACGGCAGATGCAATGCAGCATCCAGAAGCCAAAATCATGTCCCTTTGTGTTTCTTTCTTCTTTTTGAGCATAGTGAGAATCAAGAACTACTGGAAGATGGTCTTCTTGGCTCTATCCTGCCAGGGGCTTGAACTCCACCTTGGCCACTCACTGAAGTCCAGGTGTCTGACATCTTTCAGGATTTCCCTTCTCTTGACAAGCAGGTGTTATTTAAATGAGCATCCCCAACGTTGGCGGGCCATACTGTCATGACTGCTCAGCCCTCACAGGGTGCCTAGAAAAGAGTCATTTCTGGGTCAGGCTCATCGATAAGGCTGGGACATGAGGGTTGGAGCCAAGCTTTCAGAGCCTCATTATTACCACAGACCATGTCTGCTAGCAGGGAATGTTCTGTTTATTTTCCCTGCAGCAGGTCTGAACGATTCTCTTCTGCTGTTGCACGATTTCCCTAAAGTTGAATGATGGACGCTGAGAAGGCCTACTATTCATCTAACAGCTGTTTCTCTGATTTTCTAGGCTCCTTGTTTTTTTGAAGTGCTCAGAATCAGTGTTTTAAGTGCATGTGGGCATAATACTCAGTATACTAATACACACTAGAGACAATTCTGCCTACTAGAAAGCCAGGTACTACAGGGTTATAAAAGTCATTTGATATTTTGTAAAGCCCAAGACACCTCACCAATGACCAGGCCCTGTTACTTTATGTAGTCAGGTGATAACATGTGTACACTTGTACAGCCTCCTTCAGCAAGTGCCAAAAGTTCATGCTAAGTAATACATAAATTATCACCTAATTAAGTACTGTTATGATTTGGATTGGGGGGAAGTGTAAATTCGATTCTCCTTGGAGAGCAATATGCAGAAATATGATGTGGAATTAATTGCATGGGTCCAGGTCAAAGATTAAAGCACAGTGGAGTTGCCTTTGTGAAGGGAGAATTTGAGAAGGACTTTTGTTGGCGTCTCTATAATTTCATTTTTTGTTATTAGGTTCCTACCAGCCAGCAACCCCATTCCCCTGCCCCTTTTTGCCTTAGTTCTCTGTAAATGGGTTAATTAGGTATCCTCCCCTTCCTTTTTGCAGTTTCTGTCTACCCTAGTTTCTTGGCCAATCCAAACTGAGGTAGGAAGAACTTAAGCTAAATTAGAAGGCTTTGGGTTTGAATTTTGGCTTTCCTAATTAGTGTTTGACCTAATTACTGAGTAAGTTACATGACTCTGGGAGCCTTAGTTTCCTCATCTGTCAGATGGATATAATAATAGTCCCCATATCATTAGGTTGCTGTGGAAAAAAGAGATAATTCCCATAATGCACTTGCATGATGCTGCAATGGCTCAATAAACATTAACCATCGTCTTCTACCCATCATCTTCTTTTCCTTCTTAGGCTGACAGGGGCACAGAGCCCTTTGATGAAGGAGAGTCACCCCTTTTAGTTTGGGGGTTGAACATTTTTCTCCACCCCAGACAGTGTTCAACTTAAAGAGCCCATTCATCTATTAGTTCAATAGATTAACGTATTAAACACTTTATATGTACCAGGTGCTGTGCTATTTGCTAGTTCCTGAGGTTACACATTTTCTGGGCTTGAATCTGGTCCATGATTTTGTTCTTGGAACAAGGTCTACTTACTTTGGTCCCTGGGAAGCTGTCCCTGCCCATTGCCCTCTCTATCCCCCAACTCTCCTCAACTGAGTTAATGTTCCTATTGCACAGCACTATTTCTCCATGGGCTCTGGAATTCAACTCTGTGATTTTGGGCAGGTAATTTCTTTCCCCTGTGACTTAGTTTTCCTGTCTGTATAATGAGCCTTATAATAGCACCCATGTCATTGGTTTTGTGTTGGTCACTTACCAGTTTCGTCTCAGATCCATTACTCACCTTTCCTCTCAAAATTTAATTCCTAGGCTCTCTTACCTCTTGCTGTGTTCAGTCAATGGTAGGCACTGGAAAGAGATTGGAGTGCCATGGAAGGGAGAAGTTGTGTGGTTGGAGTCATTCTTTCAGGGTCCCAGCCCCTGATGGGTAGCCTCCATTGTGGATCCAGTTGCTTCTGTTGTTCTGGCTCCTCAGCTCTGACCCTGGTCCTGTGTCTCCCAACCTACAACACCCTACATGTGGTTGTGTCCTCATATTTCTGCTAATCTATGGGTTGTCTTCCCATTCTCTATTTGGTTATTCAGATTTCCCAGTACATTTGTAACTAGATTTTGGTATTAAATTCTTTCTATTGGATTACCTATCAATAGAATGAGCCCTATATTCTTCCCTGATATACAGTTTTTTGAGACTACAGTAGATTCATGTATATATATATATATATATATATATATATATATATATATATATATATATATTTATATAGGTCTTTTGGTAGTCAATGGCATATATAGGTCTTTAGGTAGATTAATGGCACAAGTAAGCATTCAACACATTTTAGTTATTTCATTTTATTGGAGAATTTACCATGTTATACTATAACTTTTGGTTTATTCAATATGTATCTCCTCTGTGAGTTCCATCTGTGAAGGACCCCATACCCCAATGTTCATTCCCCTCAACATCTTAAGGGAACTCCTTACTGAAGCTGAGACTTTTCTCTTTTTTCAATTGATTTATAATACTTTTTAAAACACTAAGATATTCTCTGAACTTTGGTTCTCTGAACGTGGTCCTGCTTGAATGACTGTGTAATGTGAACTGTGTGATTATGCACTGAGACATAATGTTTTCTATGTTTATTATAGATGGACTCTACCTATAATACCTACCTATTCCTTGAAAAGAGTAAAACTTCAAATATCAGAGCCTAGGCATTTGAAATTACACTTGACCAGAGTTTTACCATTCCTTATATTCTGTAGAAGGAGGCAAATAACAAGGAGATTCAGTTAAGTGCAATGATTTTTAATTGAACTTTTACTATTAATATGATCTAGGTACTCTGTCGAATGCCTGAAACACCCACATGAATAGGACATGAATCACAGTCTTCAAAACGCAACTGTCCAGATGAAAGACAGAAATCTCTACAGTTATGACAGAGAACTGTTCTCATATCAAAAGTGCTTTGTGAGCAGAGGGAGGAAGTGATCATTTTTCCAGAGTAGAGATTTAGGGAATTTGGAAATGAGGCTTGAAGGAGATGACAATTGAGTTGATAACAGAGATTTTTTACAACTACATTTCAGGTACCTTATCTCTGAGGTTTCTTTACCTCAACTTCTCTGATTAGGTTAAAGTCTCCCATAGCATTCAGTTACACACCTGTAAAAAGAGCATTATTACTTTTAGTAAAGACTCTAAGATTTTGCATGGTTCAGGGCCAACAAAGCAAAATTATATTTTTCTTGGTATGTTACACTTACTATAATACTAATATACTGTAACTACTACTATACTGCTATAAATACTGCTACTGCAACTACTCCTACCATTGCTACTGTTACTATTTTTAGAAATACTTTCTACTACTACCATTACTGCTACTACTACTACTACTACTGTTTTTACTAGGCATCATTTAAAATTTTTATATACTTAATATAAGAGATTGTATCAATTTTTAAGAAGGAGTTTCAAGAGTACTGATGAAAAAAAATGATCAATTTACTGGAAAAATTCAGTCAACAAAATTATTCCATTTTCCAGAGAATTCTAACAATTCTGGTTCCAATTATGAGTGGTTGTCCTGTTTCTCCTTTCTTTATGTTTCTTGGCAAATATTATTTTATTCATGACAATCATCTGTCCCAGCAAAATGGTAGTCTCTTTTGGGTCAATAACTAAATTTTTTCTTTGTATCTTTCTAAACTACTATACAGTATTTTGCATACTGAATCATGCCAATTATCTGCTGGAGGATAAACTATTTGTGTACAGTTCTCTCTAGTCATGAAATTTTCTTCTAGTTCCTCAAATGTAATCTAATGACTTGCCATTTGATACCTCAATGTCTTGCACATGTTCTTCTCTCAAATGGGAACCTCCTTTTCTCTTCTGACTGGTCAACCCCCGGGCATTCTAATGTTCAGTTCAAAGGTCTTCTCACCTGAAATCATTTCCTTAGCTTGAGGTGTGGGTTAGATGCCAACTTTCCATTTCCTGCACATTCTGTGTTCCCTCTTTTCTATCCTGTATTACATGTTCAATGCATGAAATACAGTAGAGCCTTGAACAACATGGGTTTGAACTTCATGGGTCCATTTTTATGCAGCTATTTTTCAATAGTAGATATTACAGTACTACATAATCCACGGTTGGTTGAATCCACAGATGTGGAACCAAGGCTATCAGAGGCACCATGTATAAGGAGGACCAACTATAGGTTATACGCAGATTTTCAGATGTTCGACCATGTGATGGGTCAGCGTCCCTGACCCTGGAATTGTTCAAGGATCAACTGTATAACGATTTATCATATATGATCATATACTCAATGATTTACTTGGATATCAACCCCTCTATACTATAAACTTTTTGGGAGAAAGGATTCTGTATTCTTGGTACTAAATACCCTCCTTGACACACAGTAAGTATTTGTGGAATGGATGAATGAATAAATGAACTTATGTCCAGAGACCACACCAAGCAGGGATAATTTTTTTCCCCAGTCTGAATCTTTCTACGGATGGAATTCATCTGGTTGCATTGTAATTGTTTTGTTCATTTCCAAATCCGGCTCCACTAAAATATATATAAATACATGTGTATGCGTATGTGCTATAGGCCTTAGGGACAGTGGTGAAAATATTTCACTCAATTTAGCAGAGCAAGAAGAATGAGATTGGAGAAAACATCAAACATTAGCAGCTCACTGAGGGAGCTGGGGTCTTGATTTCCAATCCAAGAACTAGATACGTTCTCAGGATGGGAAGGACACAGTGTAATAATGTTATGTGAGAATCTCAGTGGCAACATTAATGAGAAATGGTCTCTCTCAGGTTTGAATGGCGTGAGTTCAGAAAGGCCCTGTGAGGTTGAGTCTGTTTTAAATATCTCTCTGCTTGAATCATCTTGGTACCAGCTCCTTTAAACTCAGGGTGACTTGGAGAGTTTTCTCTTTCTGGAATCAAGTGTGTGTGTTGCCCAGTATAGGTGAGGCAAGGGCAATCCTGGCTTAGCTATTCCTGGAGGAATGTTATAATTAATTGGGTAAGAAAGTTTGAAAGAAGTGACTCAGAAAAACAAGATGATGCCTTCAAACAAGTTACCTTCAAATGAAATTACCTTCATTTTACCTAGAAGCCATCCTTTGGCTTCTAAACATCTAAGAAGTTTGGACTGAGGTCTGCAGTGCAGAAGAAATCTCATAGCCCATAACAGAAAAACAAAAGCTGAGCAGTGCTAGAGTTCAAGAGATGGGATAGGAGCAGTAAATACTACTTTTCCCCACCCCCACTCTGGTTTCACTATCTGGATTGAAAAATATGATAAAAGGGTAAGACAAATAAGGTCTAAATATCACCTGTTGATTGATAGTGGCAAGATTGGTGGGCATGGCTTAAGGAGACAGCAAAACACACTGCCTAACTGACTTAATCATAAGCAATGCTGGATTGTAAGACAGAATCATTCTGTCTTAATCCCATCCCAGCATTAAGCACCTACCACGTGTCCCACACATTGTTTAAATGATCCAAAGTGGTCCTCACTACAACCTAATATGTTCTAGATACCACTCATATCCTCGGACTCAGGCACAAATTCACGTTCTGATTATCTGAGTTTGTAACTGAGCTCCACCATTTGCCAGCTTTGTGACCGTAGGCAAATTACATAATTCTGTGACTGAGTTTCTTAAATAAGGCATAAAATGGAGATAATAGCAGTACCTACTTCATAAAGTGTCATGAGGATTAATTAATTAGAACATGCAATACAGAACATAGTTTATATATTACACTGCACTTAACAAGCAGTGTGTGACTCAACAAGCAGTGTGTGTGATATTATTATTTTCACAGATTAAAAAGCAAGAGAAGAAAATCCTGCACATCCTTTTCCCCTAAACCAGCCACTGTTTTGATCTATTTCACTGTTGGTTTAGCTTTGCCTAGAACTTCATATAAATGGAATCATACAGTATATACCTTTTTGTGCTTGTTTTTATTTCACTCAGCACAATGTTTTGAGATTCATTCCAAATTGTTACATGTATCAAGAGTTTGTTACATTTCCATAGCAGTTTGTACCATTTGACACACTCACCACAGTGTATGAGAGTTCCGGTTGCTCCTTAACCTCAACACTTGGTATGTTCGGTCTTTAAAATTGTAGCCACTTTAGTGTGTAGCAGTATCTCCACGTGATGTTAATTTCTACTTTCCTGATGACTAATGATGTTGAGCACTTTGTCATGCACTTCATGATCATTTGCCTATCTTCCTTTGTGAGATGTCTCTTCAAGTATTTTACTTTCCACCCACCCCTGCCATTTCTCTATAGGTTTCTTGACTTTTTATTTTTGAGTTTTAGATGTTCTTTATATATTCTGGATACAATCCTTTATCCAATTTGTACTCCAAATATTTTCTTCCATTGTGTGACTTTAGTCATTTTGTTGATTGTGTCTTTTGATTAATAAAAGTCCAAATCTTTTAAAAAAATCTTTATTGGAATATAATTGCTTTACATTGTTGGTTAGTTTCTGCTGTATAACAAAGTGAATGAATTATATGTATATATATATATCCCCATATCCCCTCCTTCTTGCATCTCCCTCCCACCCTCTTCATCCCACCCCTCTAGGTGGTCACACAGCACCAAGCTGATCTCCCTGTGCTGCAGCTGCTTCCCACCAGCTATTTTATATTTGGTAGTATATACATCAATGCCACTCTCTCACTTCGTCCCAGCTTACTCCTCCCTCTCCCTGTGTCCTCAAGTCCATTCTCAATGTCTGTGTCTTTATTCCTGTCCTGCCCCTAGGTTCTTCAGAACCATTTTTTGTTTTTTTTAGATTCCATATATATGTGTCAGCATATGGTATTTGTTTTTCTCTTTCTGACTTACTTCACTCTGTATGAAAGACTCTAGGTTCATCAACCTCACTACAAATAACTCAATTTCATTTCTTTTTTATGGCTGAGCAATATTCCATTGTATATATGTGCCACATCTTCTTTATACATTCATTTGTTGATGGATATTTTGGTTGTTTCCATGTTCAGGCTATACTAAATACTGCTGCAATGAACATTTTGATACATGACTCTTTTTGAATTATGGTTTTCTCAGTGTATATGCCCAGTAGTGGGATTGTTGTGTCATATAGTAGTTCTATTTTTAGCTCTTTAAGGAACCTCCATACTGTTTTCCATAGTGGCTGTACCAGTTTATATTCCCACCAACAGTGCAAGAGGGTTCACTTTCCTCCACACCCTCTCCAGCATTTAATGTTTGTAGATTTTTTGATATAGTCATTCTGACTGGTGTGAGGTGATACCTCATTGTAGTTTTGATTTGTATTTCTCTAATAATTAGTGATGTTGAGCATCCTTTCATGTGTTTGTTGGTAATCTGTATATCTTCTTTGGAGAAATGTCTATTTCTGTCCTCTGCCCATTTCTGGATTGGATTGTTTGTTTTTTGATATCGAGCTGCATGAGCTGCTTGTATTTTTGGATATTAATCCTTTGTTGGTTGCTCCGTTTGCAAATATTTTCTCCCATTCACAGGGTTGTCTTTTCATCTTGCTTATGGTTTCCTTTGCTGTGCAAAAGCTTTTAAGTTTCATTAGGTCCCATTTGTTTATTTTTGTTTTTATTTCCATTTCTCTAGGAGGGGGCTCAAAAAGGATCTTGCTGTGATTTATGTCATAGAATGTTCTGCTTATGCTTTCCTGAGAGTTTTATAGTGTCTAGCTTTACATTTAGATCTTTAATCCATTTTGAGTTTATTTTTGTGTGTGGTGTTAGGAAATGTTCTAATTTCATTCTTTTATATGTAGCTGTCCAGTTTTCCCAGCACCACTTATTAAGAGGCTGTCTTTTCTCCATTGTATATTCTTACATCCTTTGTCAAAGATAAGGTGATCATATGTGCATAGGTTTATGTCTGGGCTTTCTATCCTGTTCCATTGATCTATATATCTGTTTTTGTGCCAGTACCATACTGTCTTGATTACCATAGCTTTGTAGTATAGTCTGAAGTCTGGGAGCCTGATTCCTCTAGCTCCATTTTTCTTTCTCAAGATTGCTTTGGCTCTTCAGGGTCTTTTGTGTTTCCATACAAATTCTGAATTTTTTTCTTCTAGTTCTGCGAAAAATGTCATTGGTTGTTTGACAGGGATTGCACTGATTCTGTAGATGGCTTTGGGTAGTATAGTCATTTTCACAATGTTGATACTTCCAATCCAAGAATATGGTGTATCTCTCCATCTGTTGGTATCATCTTTAATTTCTTTCATCAGTGTGTTATAGTTTTCTGCATACAGGTCTTTTGTCTCCTTAGGGTAGGTTTATTCCTAGACATTTTATTATTTTTGTTGCAGTGGTAAATTGGAATGTTTCCTTAATTTCTCTTTCATATTTTTCATCATTAGTGTATAGGAATATAAGACATTTCTGTGCATTAATTTTGTATGCTGCTACTTTGCCAAAATTCATTGTTTAGCTCTAGTAGTTTTCTGGTAGCATCTTTAGGATTCTCTATGTATAGTATCATGTCATCTGCAAACAGTGACAGTTTTACTTCTTTTCCAATTTGGATTCCTTTTATTTCTTTTTCTTCTCTGATTGCCATAGCTAGGAATTTCAAAACTGTGCTGAATAATAGTGGTGAGAGTGGGTAACCTTGTCTTTTTCCTGATCTTAGTGGAAATGGTTTTAGTTTTTCACCTTTGAGAACAATATTGGCTGTGGGTTTGTCATGTATGGCTTTTATTATGTTCAGGTAAGTTCCCTCTATGCCTACTTTCTGGAGAGTTATTATCATAAATGAGTGTTGAATTTTGTCAGAACCTTTTTCTGCATCTATTGAGATGATCATATGGTTTTACTCCTTCAATTTGTTAATATGGCTTATCACACTGATTGATTTCTGTATAATGAAAAATCCTTGCATTCCTGGGATAAACCCCACTTGATCAAGGTGTATGATCCTTTTAATGTGCTGTTGGATTCTGTTTGTTAGTATTTGGTTGCGCATATTTGCATCTGTATTCATCAGTGATATTGATCTGTCATTTTCTTTTTTTGTGACATCTTTGTCTGGTTTTGGTATCAGGGTGATGGTGGCCTTGTAGAATGAGTTTGGGAGTGTTCCTCCCTCTGCTATACTTTGGAAGAGTTTGAGAAGGATAGTTGCTAGGTCTTCTCTTAATGTTTGATAGAATTCACCTGTGAAGCCATCTGGACCTGGGCTTTTGTCAGAAGATTTTTAATCCCAGTTTCAATTTCAGTGCTTGGGATTGATCTGCTTATATTTTCTATTTCTTCCTGGTTCATTCTCAGAAGGTTGTGCTTTTCTAAGAATTTGTCCATTTCTTCCAGGTTGTCCATTTTATTGGCATAGAGTTGCTTGTAATAATCTCTCATGATCCTTTGTATTTCTGCAGTGTCAGTTGTTACTTCTCCTGTTTCATTTCTAATTCTGCTGATTTGAGTCTTCTCCCATTTTTTCTTGATGAGTCTGGCTAATGGTTTATCAATTTTGTTTATCTTCTCAAAGAACCAGCTTTTAGTTTTGTTGATCTTTGCTATTGTTTCCTTCATTTCTCTTTCACTTATTTCTGATGTGATCTTTATGATTTTTTCCTTCTGCAAACTTTGGGGACTTTTGTCCTTCTTTCTCTAATTTCTTAAGGTGTAATGTTAAGTTGTTTTACTGAGATGTTTCTTGTTTCTTGAGGTATGATTGTATTGCTATAAACTTCACTCTTAGAACTGCTTTTACTGCATCCCATAGGTATTGGGTCATAGGGTTTTCATTGTCATTTCTTTCTAGGTAGTTTTTGATTTCCTCTTTGATTTCTTCAGTGATCTCTTGGTTATTTAGAAGTGTATTGTTTAGTTTCCATGTGTTTGTATTTTGTACAGTTTTTTTTTCCCTGTAACTGATATGTAGTCTCATAGCGTTGTGGTTGGAAAAGATACCTGATATGATTTCAATTTTCTTAAATTTACCAAGGCTTGATTTGTGATCCAAGATGTCATCTATCCTGGAGAATATTTCATGTGCATTTGAGAAGAATTTGTAACCTGCTGTTTTCCAATGGAATGTCTTATAATTATATATTAAGTCCAACTTTTTAATATGTCATTTAAAGCTTGTGTTTCCTTATTTATTTTCATTTTGAATGATCTGTCCATTGGTGAAATTAGGGTGTTAACATTCCCTACTGTTAGTCTGTTACTGTCAATTTCCCCTTTTATGGCTGTTAGTATTTGCCTTATGTATTGAGGTGCTGCTATGTTGGGTACATGAATATTTACAACTGTTGTATCTTCTTAGATTGATCTCTTGATTATTATGTAGTGTCTTTCTTTGTGCCTTGTAATGGACTTTATTTTAAATTCTGTTTTGTCTGATATGAGAATTGCTACTCCAGCTTTCTTTTGATTTCTGTTTGCATGGAATATCTTTTTCCATCTTCTCACTTTCAGTCTATGTGTTCCTAGGTCTGAAGTGGGTCTCTTTTAGACAGCATATATACGTGTCTTGGTTTTATAGCCACTCAGACAGTCTGTGTCTTTTGGTTGGAACATTTAATCCATTTACATTATAGTAGTTATCAATATGTATGTTCCTTTTACCATTTTCTTAATTGTTTCTGTTTTGTTTTTTTAGGTCTTTTCCTTATCTTGTATTTCCTGCCTAGAGAAGTTCCTGTAGCATTTGTTGTAAAGCTGGTTTAGTGGTGCTGAATACTCTTAGCCTTTGCTTGTCTGTAAAGTTTTTAATTTTTCCATTGAATCTGAATGAGATCCTTGTTGGGTAGAGTAATCTTTGTTTTCGGTTTCTCCTTCTTAGCACTTTAACTATGTCCTTCCACTCCCTTCTGGCTTGCAGATTTACTGCTGAAAGTTTAGCTGTTGACCTTATGGGGAATCCCTTGTATGTTATTTGTTGCTTTTCTCTTGCTGCCTTTAATATTTTTCTTTGTATTTAATTTTTGATAGTGTGATTAATATGTGTCTTGGCATGTTTCTCCTTGGATTTATGCTGTGTGAGACTCTCTGTGCTTCCTGGACTTGACTGACTATTTCCTTTCCCATGTTAGAGAAATTTTCAACTATACTCTCTTCAAATGTTTTCTCAGTCCCTTTCTTTTCCTGTTTTTCTTCTGGGACCTCTATAATTCGAATGTTGTTGCATTTAATGTTCTAGAGGTGTCTGAGACTGTTCTCAATTCTTTTCATTCTTTTTTCTTTATTCTGCTCTGTGGTAGTTATTTTCACTATTTTATCTTCCCGGTCACTCATCTGTTCTTCTGCCTCAGTTATTCTGCTATTGATTCCTTCTAGAGAATTTCAAATGTCATTTATTGTGTTTTTCATCATTGTTTGTTTGTTCTTTAGTTCTTCTAGGTCTTAGTTAAACATGTCTTGTATTTTCTTCATTCTCTTTCCACAATTTTGCAAAATCTTTACTATCATTACTCTGAATTTTCTTTCAGGTAGGCTGCCTATTTCCTCTTCATTTGTTTGGTCTGGTGGGTTTTTACCTTGCTCCTTCATCTGCTGGGTATTTCTCTGTCTTCTCATTTTGCTTGACTTACTCTGTTTGTGATTTCCTTTTCACAGGCTGAAGGTTTGTAGTTTCAGTTGTTTTTGTTGTCTGCCCCCTGTGGGTAAGGTTGGTTCAGTGTGTTGTGTATGGTTCCTGTTGGAGGGGACTGGAGCCTGTATTCTGGTGGATGAGGCTGGATCTTGTCTTCCTTGTGGGCACAACTGCATCTGGTGGTGTATTTTCAAGGGTCTGTGAACTTATTATTATCTTAGGCAGCCTCTCTACTAATGGGCGGGGTTGTGTTCCTGTCTTGCTAGTTGTTTAACATGGGATTTCCAGCTCTGGAGCTTTCTGGTCATTGATTAGAGCTGAGTCTTAGCATTGAGTAGGAGATCTCTGGGAGAGGTCTTGCTGATTGATATTACATGGGGTCTGGACCTCTCTGGTGGTCCAGTATCCTGAACTTGGCTTTCCCACCTCAGAGGCTCAGGTCTGACACCCAGCTGGAGCACCAAAACACTGTGAGCCACATGGAATGATCAAGATAGTGGTCATTGATAACTGAAACCACAAGAGAAGAGGACCATGCTATGCTTTGTCCTG
>NW_006770161.1:1051096-1059609 GCF_000442215.2 Lipotes vexillifer
ACAATTTTCAGACTTCAGTTCATTCTGGCAACAGGCCGACTATGTCAGTGACATGAAGCAGGATGGGGTCCATGAGGTGGGCATCAATCAGCCAGTGCACAGCCTGATGCTTCTGGTCGAAGCCCTTGGGTAAGACTGACAGTGACCAGGACTCTGGCTTCCTGCGGCATTAGCCTCTTTGGGGTGCCCCTCCAGGCGTCAAGCTGCTCTCACTCCTGCTTTGGTGGCCGTGCCTTTACCCTGAGCTTCTTCACGAGGCAAGCACTCCCTTAGGCAATGCGCAAAAAACACAGGCCTCACCAGTTATGAAGGGATCTTTATAGTCCTTTCTGGTGTCTAAGTTCTTCTAGTTTTCAGCTGGTGTTCTGTGAGAATTGTTGCATCTATAGATGTATTCCTTATGTATCTGTGGAGAGAGATGAACCCCACATCCACTTACTCCTCCGCCATCTTGAATATCTCCAATAGAAATCCAATTTTGATGAAGTCTAATTTATCTTATATTTTTTTCTTCTTTTAGTACTTCAGAGTTCAGCCCAGAAATCTTTGTCTACACCAAGGCTATAAAAATAGTCTCCTATACATCATATTTTTCCTTTTACCTTTAGGTCTGTAATTTATTTTGAGTTTGTGTGTGTGTGTGTGTGTGTGTGTGTGTGTGTGTGTGTGTGTGTTTGTGTGTGTGTATGGTGTGAGGTAAGGGTTTACATATTTTCCCTCATATCTAGTTATTCCAGCACAGTTTATTGAAAAATATTCTTATCTCATTGAATTGCTATCAACATTTTGTCAAAACTTAATTGACTATATAAGTTACTATACCACTTTGAGTTGGTCCTATTCTTGGGGAAAAGCTTTACATTAATATGATTATTAATCTTGCATTTCTCCGATGAACTTCTCTTAATCATTATACATTGTCCTTTTAATATATTGCAGTATTTGAATGGCTAAAATTTAAAAATATGTTTTCTATCTATATTCATGTGTAATATTGGTCATTAGTTTTCTTATAATGTCTTTGAGAAGTTTTGGGATCATGGTTTTGCTGAGCTTATAAAATAAGTGTGCAAGATTGCTATTACTTTTTACTTACTTATTTGATAGAATCCACTAGTGACACTATCTGGCTCTGGAGCTTTCTTCATCATATCCTTTTTATTTACTAATTCAATTTCATTGATAAATATAAGACTACTTAGATTTTCTATTTTTTCTTAGGTCTATGAGATTTATGCTGTTATTCCCTCTTTCATTCCAGAAACTGATAATTTGTGTTTTCTCTGTTTATTTCTTGATTAGTTTAGGTAAAGATTATCAATATTATTGATCCTTTCAAAGAACTAAAATTTGGTTTTATTGATTTCCTCTATACTTATTTATTTTCTATTTTATTGGTTTCTATTACATTTATTTTATTTATTCCTTCTACTGACTTCAGATTTAATTTCCTCTTTTTTTCTAGCTTCTATAGTGGAAGATTAGATCACTGATTTTAAACTTTTGTTCCTTTTTTTTCTTGGCTGCACCGTGTGGCTTGCAGGATATTCCCCAACCAGAGATTGAACCCAGGCCGTGGCATTGGCAGTGAAAGCCCAGAGTCCTAATCACTAGGTTACCAGGGAACTCCTTAAACCTTTATTCTTTTCTAGTATTAGCATACAGTACTATAAAATTTCCCTTAAGAGGTGATCTAGTTGCACCCTAGTGCACTTTTAGATATGTCTTAATTATCATTTAATTCAAATTAGTTTCTAATTTCACTTGCTATTTCTTCTTTGACTCTGGTTAATTTGCAGTGTGTTGCTTAATTTTTAATTATTAGAAGATTTTCCAGGTCTATTTTTGGTATTGATTTCTATTCTAATTCTGCTATATTTATAGAATATGCTCTGTGTGATTTCAATCCCTTAGAATCGGTTGAAACGTTTTTTATGGCCTAATAAATGTTCTATCTTGGTGAATATTCCATTGACAAGTGAAAAGAATGTATATTCTAGAGTTGATTGTTGTAGGGTTCTGTAAATAAAGAATAAGTTCAGTTTGGTTGATAGATAGCACTGTTCGTATTTTCCAGATAATTCTTAAATTTTTGTATGCTTTTTGCACCAAATACTGGCACAAGAGTGTTGATATCTCCAGATATTATTTTATGTTTATCTACTTGTCCATTTAGTTCTTGCTTACTGTGTTATAAAGCTTTCTTATTTGGTAAATATATATTTAGTTAGTGTTGCCATTTTTTCTTGATGAATTGACTATGCTATCATTTTAAAATATCTCTCTTTATTTCAGATAATACTCCATGTCCTGACATCTATTTTATCTAAGAGTAATATAGACATTCAGCTTTCTTATTAGTATTGGCATGATATATGCTTCTCTATTTGTTATATTTGATGCATTGTTTTTCAATTTAAAGTGCATCTAAAGATATACAGCATACGGTTGCACCTTGCTTTCTGTTTATAATTCAATCTGAAAATTTCTGCCATTGTTTAGTGTTTTTAATTCATTTACATGATTACTGGTATTGTTTTACTTTGTTTATCATTTTGAATATTTGTTTTATTTTTGTTTACTATGAATTAATAGTGTCCTTCACATAAGATCCTTGCAAATGTATATTTCCATTTTTCCTTCCTATGCTATTTTTTCTATACAGTTTACTTTTGCATATTATTTTTCTTTTAAGAGTCAGTTTTTTTTTTTTTTTGTCTTCTACTGCCTTGGGATAAATATTTGGTAAAGTTGCTGTTAACCTGAACTTTCAACTTCTTAGATAATTTCATTATTAGGCAAAAACAACAACAACAAAATTGATGTCATTTTTTTTTTTAATGGCAGTCTCCATGGTGTGACCTGGTTTCCTACACATTCAGCTCAGTACCATTACCTTCACAGCTCTGAGAAGGAATGGGTGTTTTTTTGGGTGCAGCCTGAGATATTACATGATTTTGGGTCATTAAGCTTAGTGGCAGTAATCTTTAGTAAGTTGGTAAAGCAGGTCACACATAACTCAGGCTTGACCCAAAGGGGTTTAAAATTTTATTTTATTAAATAGCACATTAATTTAACCAAAAGAGTCAATTTTTTTAAAATAAATTAAGGAACAAGAACAAAATTATTTTATATTTACCATTTCTTTTCAGATGGGGAGTGCAGAGAAGTAAACTTACTATTGTAATACAGTTTAATAAGTGCCTTGAGAAGGTAGGACAGGACATTATAGGAACCCTGGATAGAAGTGCTTACCACAACCACTTGGTACAGAGCAAATATTCAACAAGAACTTATGAAATTAAATCTGAATGCCTTACTTTGTTCTATGAGGTTTCAAAAGTATTTAATTAGTTTATTTATTTAACAAATGTTTACTCAGTACCTACTACGTGATAAGCTCTGTTTCAAGAATACAGGAAACAGCTGCAAACAAGAGAGCCTAAAATGTTTCTTAAACAAATTCATAGATGCAAAATACCTTATTAATACATTCGTTACATAAACATTTGTTAAGGGCTTACTATGTGGCAGACACAGTTCTAAAGATCTTACATATTCTCTAAAGCAATTGATAAAAATGATCTATCACTGATATTATTTGGGAACAGAATTTTAGGTGTAAAAATGTAATAAATATTATAGATTTCAATAAAATAAATATAAGACAGGCTGCCCTGGGGGAATCTTCCAAGGAGATAATCAGGAGCCAGTTCCATGATTCCTGTATTCTGTCATCTACTTTGAGAATATAAAAGGTTCAAGAGAAAGGAAAAGAAAGAATGATGGTGGGTTTTCTTTGTGGAGAGTTTCTCCTGAATATGAATTCCAATCCTTTCCCCTGCTGAGAGTGATAGGTTGAGGGTGTACATATTTCTCATGCTCAGAAGGCTAAAATGGGACCAGTCACAAAGTTTCAGTTGTGTTCCCTGCAGTTGGTAGACACCAAGGACAGAGACATATTATCACCTCAGAAAAGCTATACCAACCTGTGACAGGCCAGAGGAATAGAGTACAGTGCTTGGGAGTTAACCAATGGAAAAAGAACAAGAGAATGTTTCATGGATCAGATGGTGACAGAGCCAGCCTGGAGCCATTTCATGTCACACCCAAGAGGACTTCCTGGGAGTGCATTTAGGCTCAAATGTCACAGTGGATATGAACTTCATTCCCAAGAAATCTAGCAGTGGGGGAAGCCAACTGAAGGAGAGACATTGTCTATGTCAGAGAAGTTGTAGTTCGAGGCTGCAGCAGAGAAGCTTCTAAACAACTTTCAAAGTATCCATGAGCAAAGTTACTGCTGGGTGTTTGCCAAGTCCAGAGAGTGTAAGACATTCACCCAACAAAACTGCCCTTTCTCCTTCTATTCTCCTTGGTAGCCTATTCTCTTTGACTTTTATGAAGTGTGGAGCAGCAGCTAGTGAGTGGGGGAAGAAATGGAAGATAAAGAGGATAGAAGCCAAATATACCTTCTCTAAGGACAGATACACACCTCGCCTTAGTGGGGGGGGGGGTGGGAGAAGGAGTCTAATCTTGAATGAAGATTGACATGGGAATAGTGCCTTGGGCAGATACCTTCAGTAACTGAATTGAGATTGTGTTTTGTGACTTAATAAGGCACAAGAACTACAAGAGTGAAATAAAAAGTCATGGTTCCACAGCTGTTTTCAGATATTGGACAACATCATGCAGTGCAGGACCATGATCCCTGAGAAAAAGGAAGCAAGTAAAGTGAGCCCTAAAACTGCCACTATTTTTTGCCTAAAGGTGATTTCCAGACTGTAGGAGCAGGAAGGGGGAATCCAAATAGAGCCTGGACATCTCGATAAAGAACAGAGACAGATAATGGCATTCAGGGAGGCCAAGTTACATGTGGCTAGTGGCTACCATATTGGACAACACTACTCTAGATTGATGGGTGAAAATGGAAACAAATCCAATGAAATTGGACAGTGGTTGTCTCCAACTGTTAAGATTTTGCTTTATTTATATCTATGTTTACAAATTTTTTCAGGAATAAGTATATATTCCTTTAAAATATTTTTAAAACCCTATTTAAAAATGTATACATTAAATTCCTATTACCTAAAAAAAATTTATTGTTCCAGACAATATTTCATCTCCCTCCTCTGAATAAATTTGAAAAAGGTCCTAAGAGACCAAAAAAAAAAAAAAAAATCAATGTTTTTGGTCACATCCAGTGAGCTGTGCTTGTCTAATCAACTGGCTGCACTTTGAAAATTCTTTTCAACTACTGACAATGATTTCTGACATCTCTTCTGTAATCCTCATACCAGACGAGTTCTTTCAATACTGTCCACACAGATTTAAAGCACGTTTCACTTGAAAAATCAAGGATTTTATAATATGCTTGCCAGTGTTGTCACAAGACTCAAGTTTGAGTGTTAAAGAAACTAGGTGTCCATGAATCCCTTTCTCATCTCAAAGACTTTTGTCAGCGATCTTGGGAGGGATTTCTGTGTTTGGTGGGAGAAAAGCAATGTTGATTAAATGACTTGGAAGTTCCCTTTCAACGTTGAGACATTTTATTTCCCAAGGGCAGGGATGTATGGAAAGGGGGCAGAAACTAAAAAGCCCGCTTGTGATGATGGACAAGTAGTCATGAGGGCTATACCAGCAGCTACTTTTTGGCGACTCCTGTGCACAAACTGCCTCTCTTTACTATTTTTGGGGTAACTGTTCCCAGTTAGTACCCCTTGGAAAGACAAACAACATTAAAACTAAAGAAAGTTTCACAGCTCACTCTATGGCATTAGAATTATCACCCAACAAAATCACTGTCTGCAGCCAAAGGACACCTTGTCACAGTCAGAGCAAGTCTAGCTGAAGGCATCTTGGGGAAAAAAAGAAGCCTGTCTAGACAGATTGGAATGTCTCATGTACCTAATTAAACAGTCCCTCTTAGAGCCCATGCTATGTGAAAAGTTTGCTTGTTTATTAATGACTTCTGGAACATAACTTTAAAGAGGTGCCATGTACTTCATCCCCTTCCATGGATTCATGGGAATTGGGAGCCCAAAATGGTCCTAGGGATCAAATAATCCAGTCTTATAAGTTTCCAGAAGAGAAAAAGTGAAGATCAGAGGGATCAGAGAGAATAACAAGGCTGAGCAAAGAGTTGGTGGCAATGACAACATGAGAATCCAGGTTTCCGACACCTGGTCCAGTGCTCTTTCCACCATGCCAGCCTACCTGTTATGTCAACAGATGATGTGACCACCCCCAAGGATGCTGTTGGGAAGGATCCATGTGGCAAATTATTCCCCTATAGGACTATATTATTTATTAAAATTCCTGGTATCCTTTTGGACTGTCAGTCTGGCTTTTTGCTTTAAAACTATAAATGCCTCTGAATGCAGTAACAGAACTCAGTCTTGTATTCTCCTAGAAACAGTTGATTTTGGAGATGATTCTGGGGAGCACTAGTGTGGGAAAGGGAAGGAGACAGTTAAAAGAAAACCAAGAGAGGTTTGCTGTTGAAAAGGTGACTGCTATAGGCGACCAAAGCTCAAGCCCTTTGGGAAATTCTGAAGTATATTCAACATTTCCTCCAAAGTTGTTCCATCAGAAGGGTGAGGAAGTTAGGGCAGTTATCTTTCCACTCTTATCTGCCATTGGTTGACAGCCACTCCCAGGGACCATAGACCCCCACGTCTTGTCTGTCATGCTTGAGCCAGGCTCTAAGGCAGAGCTACCAGTGTTTGTGGTAGGTTTCTGTGGACACATCCTGGACAGGGAATACAAGGAAGGCACTGACAATAACTGTGCTGAGTTATCTATCAGTTCTCAGCTTAGCATAAACTAGACTGATCGCTTGCCCCCATGATATCTAAAGACAGAACAGTGAGGAAAATGGTAGATTTGTTGGGAGTGGGAAGAATCGTGACAAAGACTTTGGGTAAAAAGAGCAGTGCCCAGAATATAGCAGACTCATATGGTTTAAGATGAGTTTACAATGCAGGGTTCTGGGGGTCTGACCTGTTTATAGTTTACTTGACACATTTTAATGAATTAAAGCCAGTGATTTATAATCACCAGCGGGCCTACAACCTTCCTCCCCACTTTACTCCCAGCACCAATTTTAGACAAAACATGGGGAACCAGGGAGTAAAAGATACCGTATAACTCACTTTAACTTAAATTATCTCAGTCTGTTTTAGTTCAGACCAAACATTTCCATTCTATTTTATTTTATGTAATTCAATTCAATTCATTTATCGATTACATTTTGTGTGCTTTATAAATGTGTTTTTATGATTTTTCTTTGAGTAAATCACCTTGCATTAGCTTTGTTAAATGAATGGGGCATCTTGTGTCTGTTTACTGTTCTCAATCTCCAAATATGTTCCTACTCTGCTAATCAATCAATCAATCAATCCATCAATCGATCAATCAGTATTGCTTAGGGGGAAGCAAATTGGACTTGAAATGAAATTTAGTTCTGAGGCATCACTCAGTACCTATTTAGTCAGCAAGTCACTGGGAAATCCATACCACTAAGCTTTTCTTTCTGAAAAATAAGGTAGTCATACCTAGTATGTAACTGTTTGTATTCTGTGAGGGATTCACGGCCTAAGAGCTAAGAGAGCACTTTGTAAACTGTAATGCACTTAATATCTGTATTTATTCTGCAAACATTATCTCAGTGCCTGCTATGTACCAGGCACTGTGATAGTTGCTGGATACAAGGTGATAAAAAAAACCCTGATCCTCACTTTCATGAAATTCACAGTCTAGAGATATTCATTGACATTGCGACTATTCACAGCACAGTGTAGGAGGCACAAATACATACAGCATATCATCCCTGTTTTTATGGATTTTATGATCTAGGGAAGAGGAGGGAAAGTTGAGGGAAAATAATAAGGCAGTTTTTGTGGTTCTAGTGTAGTTCTAAGGTACATCGATAAAGAATTATTTGGGGCATGAGTAGGATTTCAATAAAATAAAGTGGGGAAAATATGGGTGTAGGATCCCATAATTCACTTTTTGCTCACCTCTCCCAGTTTCTGAGCTCCTTTGCCTCCGAAGCCTGTACCTGTGTCTCTTCATTGGAGGCCTGCCTTTGGCTCTCCCCACACTTGCAGACAGCTATAAGTACCTGGGAGTTTACATCCCTGGGGTAGCCCTAGTTGATGACTAATTAGCATGGGAGTATGAAAGCTTGACTCTTTTGCCTAGGATTGGGACTAAGTTGGAGGCATAATTTATACTTAAGAGCTCCCCAGTGGGAATAGCTGAAGTTACCCTCTCTGGGACTCTGCCTGAAATCACACCCTTGCCTGGCCTCTTCTCTTTTTCTGTAGTGCTTCCCCTGCTTTTGCTGGTTTCTCTTGGGCACACATCCTTCATAAATTGCTTGCATACAAATTCTTGTCTCACAGTGTGTTTCTGGGGAATGCAACCTAAGACACTGGACATTTCAGGTGGAATCGATGGCCTTGGGGAGACTGCAATTTTAGGAAGGTGGAAGGTATGAGTGAGGAAGAGCG
>NW_006770161.1:1059965-1066425 GCF_000442215.2 Lipotes vexillifer
GAAGAGCGTGCTTTATGGCTTGTGACTGGAAAATGTGAATTTGACATTAAACCATGTCAAATTCACTCATTCATGAAATATTTTGGGGGCATTTTCTATGACCCTAGCACTGGTTTTAGTCCTTGGGATATATGAGTGAAAAAAAAAAAAAGGTGAAACCTGTGACTTGGTAGAGCTTATAGTCTGATGGGAGAAAAAGAAAATAAAGAATAAACATGATAAGTAAGTCAATTTTATATGCAGTGTGTTAGAGGATAAAAGTTATGTAAAGAATATGGATGTTTATTGATTTCAAATAATTTAGGGGAAGATTTTGTTAATAAATCATGGGGAGATGATTTGTGATCTTGAGTTTTCAATTTTTTTAAAAAAATATTTATTGAAATATAGTTGATTTACACTGTTGTGTTAGTTTCAGGTGTATAGTAAAGAGATTCAGATACATATATATATGTTTTATTTTAGATTCTTTTTCATTATAGGTTATTACAAGATATTGAATATAGTTCCCTGTGCTATGCAGTAGGTCCTTGTTCATTATCTATTCCACCTACAGTAGTATGTATATTTTAATCCCAAACTCCTAATTTATCCCTCTCCCACATTTCCCCTTTGGTAACCATGTTTGTTTTCTACATCTGTGACTCTGCTTCTGTTTTGTAAATGAGTTCTTTTGTACCATTTTTTTCAGATTCCACATATAAATGATATCATATGATATTTGCCTTTCTCTGTCAGACTTATTTCACTTATTATGATAATCTCTAGGTCCGTCCATGTTGCTGCAAATAGCATTATTTCATTCCTTTTTATGGCTGAGTAGTATTCCATTATGTATATATACCACATCTTCTTTATCCATTCATCTGTGTTTTTTAATCAATGATCTTATTTCAACAGCTAGAATTTTAGAGTAGACCTTAGCAGTGACTTAGAGACACTGTCTTAAAGTTTGGAAGAAGGTTTTTGTATTATTTATGTGTTGTTGTATAACAAATTATTCCCAAATGTAAAGAAAATTTAAAAGAACAGTTTAAAAGAACATTTATTACCTTGGAGCTTTTGTGGGTGAGATTTCTCTGGCTCGGGGTTTCTCACAGGCTTCAGTCTAGAGATTGGCCAGAGCTGCAGACATTTCAAGGCTGGACTGTGAGAAGCTTGGAGGATTTGCTTCCAGGCTCACTCAGATGTCTGCTTGATGTAGACAGCAGTTCCGTGTCACATGGCTCTATCTATAGGGCCTCTCACAATATGGCAGCTTATATCCCCCAGAGTAAGGGCCCTAGGCAGGAGAGAGACAGAGAGAGAGTCATAAGAGAGGGGAGCAAGTTACAGTCTTTTTGTATTCTCATCTGGGAAGTGACTTCTCTTCACTTTTGCCATATGCTATTCGATAGAAGCAAGTCTCTAGGTGCAGCCTATAAACAAAGGATAACACAAGAGGATGAATACCAGGAGACAGGCATCACTGGGGACCATTTTATAGACTACTTACACAATGATATTTTGTTTATATTCTAAATACTAGAGAATTTACTAGATCCTTGTTTTCTGAGAAATGGGGACTTGATATTCAGTTATCTCCAGCATAATTACTGGATTGATTATTGCACAGAAGTTTCAAGACAAGTTATGCCAATTCAACTCAATCTTATAATAATACTTTACTTCAGGAAACCTATTTCATTCTCTAAAATGTAATGTTTGTCATACAGCTAGGTCTTTGCATTGGAGTATGCAAAGTTGATTACTTAATATAAAATTTAAAAAATCTTATGTTCTTTTGGTAAACATTGTACTGTAGGCTTTACTGGGTGCTACTTCTCGAAGTAAGAGAATAATTAAGTTTAGAATAGAAGTGGATTCTTTCTTGATGAAAATTGCCATTCCTCCTAGGGATCTCCTGTCCAAGCATTACAATGTGGTCAGCTGGTGCTCCATTCTCTACCTTCTGGATTGTTAGTTTTGATAATTAACTTGGTGTGGGCTTAAGCATCACATCGGTATTGGTTCCAGGTATTTGATGGTTGTAAAAAGGTGAATTTGGGTCATTTCTACAGAGGTCTTATTTGTAATGAAAATGATAGTAAAAGCTAGGGATTGAAAGATAAACCACTGAAAATCAGGGGTTCCTGAAACCCCAAAATCTTGTTTTGAAACTTACAAAGGTTTAATGATGAAGGTCATATTATCAATAAATTTGCTAAAAAATATACACTACCCCAACCTCATCACCCAAGCGACATTTCCTTTGGAAATTATCCTTCTTTTCCCACATTTACCCAGATAGAAATAATTTCAAATTGTGAAACAGTTTTGAGGCACAGATTTTGGGAGGAGGAATTGAGATTGGGAATTATTTTCCAGCCTAATCTTCCTTTTAGCGAATACACATTTGGAACCAGTGACCAACAGAAGGGTCATGTAAACGAAAGAGAAATATTAGGGTAGGCAAGGAAAACACAGCTACACAGAGGAGAAAGGCAGGGAGCATTTCTGAAGGAAAAGTATAAATCAAGGGTTTCTTTTTTTCCTTTTATGAGAGGCCACCCGGATGGTCAGGGTGCCAAGCTGGCCATGATATTGTGAGAAATAACAATGGAGGGGGCAGGATGTCATAACGCAAACATCATCTTGAATAGGAGGGAGGGGAGGCTGTCTCTCCCCCTGCCCCGGGTCTTCACTGTCTTCTCCCCGCCCCATACCCCTCCTCTGACTGTTTCTTTTCATGATCCTGGTTGGTCCTGGATGGCCCCTGACACCTGGTTGAATGATAAACACAAATGACTGTGGTGGTCCTGTCAGCCCCAGCTTTTTGTAAAATAACTGCTGATCTACAGCATAGGATGGAATTGTTTTCCCATACTACCCCACATCTTTGCAGGGACATGCGTTGGAGTCTACCTTGCACTGTCCTTCCCCACATCATTGTCAGGTCTTAAGTAGCCCAGAGTCATGAGAAACACATCTTAGCGCTGCACCCAGAGTCAGTTACAAATCAAATACTATGCTTACAAACTCTTAAATTTTGAAAAGAACACTTTACAGTGATTTAATATTTATGCATGGCATGCACTTGGAACTTTGATAATTTATTCAGATTTTATAACTTAGAGTAAAATATAAATTACTGTTAAGTGATATATGCATGTATGTGTGTGTGTGTGTGTGTGTGTGTGTGTGTGTATTATATAAAAGATTTCTTTTCCCTGTATATGGAATGTCCAAGATACTGGAAGAAAAAATGCATCAGTTTTCCTGCATGTTTTCTTTTTTTTTTTTTTTTAATGGTCTCCATAAATCCAGGGAACTCCTTCTTGGACCACTAGCCTCTTTCAATAGAAACATGTTTTCACTTGGATTTCCACGTTCATAATTATTCCTCTCATTTCTCTGCTGTGAGAAGACAAACTGGTATTTCATTGCTTTGGGGAAGTTAATAATATGGTAGGCAAAACATCAGGAAAAATTATAATGAATGAAGCTATACAAATCAGAGGGAAATACATGTCGCTGTTCTAAAATGTTCTTGTCATAAATCCTGGAAATTTCACTATGGTCACAAGCAAATAACTCTTTAAGGCATAAACACTCAATTAATTAGACGTAATATGCTATATAAGTTTGGAGGAGTTCTAAATAGAGAAATGGTCAAATAATGGTAATTGAAACCACTGGCAAATAGGAGTTCATCTCTTATTTGAAATTTCTCAACTGGAACGAGACTTTTCCACAGCCCTCGTTAAAAGAACTGCATACATAGTTTATAAATATAGTATTACTTACTCCTTATTTGGTAATGGTGATCAAGTCTCACACCCAGACTTAAAAAAAAAATCTTTTCTTGTCTTAAATTTCTATCTCTTGGGATGTCTCCTGAGAAGTTGTTTGAAGAGTTCTGTTTTCTCCATTATTTCCAACTTATGGAAGCTTGGGTTTTATTATCCTCCTGCTCCTCTTAAGTTTCTTGAACCATTTTTATATGGTGCTTAAGAGGACACATCTCACCTGACTGATATTTTGTAATGCTTAAATAGCTACTTCTCAAATATGACTCTGAAAACACTCTTAATAGAGGGGCAAACATTTCTAGAAGCAAAAAGCTTTTTGGGACACCAGGGTGAGTTAGGTGACTATTCTGCAGGGATTCATATCACTTCATGCCTCTCACTGTATTCACTGTAATTAATTGAAGGTAGTTTTTAGTATATCTCTGCTTCCTACATATTTGGGACTATATCTCCTTCATCCTGTGATCATAATGGCTAGCACTTTACCTGGAAAAGAGTAATGTTCAATATATGTTTTATACTTGTACTTATTCATTAATTCATTCATTCAGAAAATATCTATTCCATGCCTGATACTGGGCCTGACACTGGAGAGCTCTGATGAACCAGATACAAAAGGATCCACTGGATCTGAGTGTTCACTATGTTTTTATATGTTTAGGTGAGTAAAATAAAATAATTCTATAAAAGGAAGGACCTTGTAGATTTGCTCTTCAGCTCCTTCACTGTATAAAAGGAGACTTTGACCTGAGTCAGAGTGTCTTATTTTTAATGTCAGAACTGATTAGACCCAGTTCTTTTTCATTGTGTTTCCCCAAAACCATGCAGTCTCTACTTACTATCTTTTAATTACACAAAAACATTTATAAAAACTATGCAAATGTCATGGAACTGATGAAACAGCAGGCCTCTTTTGGGAAGAGTCATTGGGCCAATTTTCTTCTTTTAGAAACCAGGAAAATCAAATCCATTGATACAGAAGCATTGACTTAGACTTAAATCAAGAAAAAATTAAACTAATTACAGAAGTGATAGCTCTTAGTATTACACTTCATGCATAATACTGTATAGAAGTTTTAGAACTATAGAATATTTTTCTATGAGGTAGAGAGAATAAAGAAAGGAAGATTTGTGTGATTCAGTTTTGCTGCATTAAAAACAACAACACCTCCCCCACCCCTCAAATCTCAAAGGCTATAACAACACACGTTTATTTCTCACATGTTGGCGACTGTGGGTCAGTAGCAATCCAGGAAGCAGGATGAAGGAGCAGCTCTTCTTGGGGACATGCCGTCTTCATGGCAGAGAGAAGTGAGCAAGAGAGAGCCTGTAGAAATGCATGCAATGGATTTGCATAGAGAGGGCGTGCATCAGGTCAGCTTGCAAATGACATGCCCAAACTCAACATCCATGGGGTGGGGGATGTGTGCAATCCACTTGCAGGAATAGGGAGAAGATGTTTAGGAATGACAGTAAAATCCACCTCAGAGGAATAGAATGTTTGTGAGGTGGAGTGCTGTCATTTTGGGCCCTCTTGCTTTTTCCCTGCCCTGAATAGCTTCAGCTTCTTTGCTACACAGTGGATTCCTTTATAAAATATACAGTCATTTGAGGAGACAGGATTAGCCTCTCACTCCTCAGGATGCTAGGGATCCAGACCTCTTGTGAAATTTGTCATGTTCTCTTGTTTTCTACTCATTTGTTCCTAAGAGCCTAACATTGTCTCAAATATAATGTGGGTTCCTCAGAAATGAGTGTTGTATAGAGTATGGTGGAAAGTTTGTAATTCAGAAAAGGCTTAAAAGTAAGCATATTGTGGTTGTAGGGAATAGAGATGATGTTTACAGGCGATTTTAGAAACTAATATCCATAATTTTAATTCTCTGTACTAAGAAATTGTTTCCTGTGTGACCGTCTTCTTGTAATTCTCCTTTTACTAGAAACAAAAGCACTGCAGAAGCAGAAACTTCTTCACATATATTTCTCTCATGTCAAGTTAGTATCTAAATACCCTGAGGTATCCAGAGAAAAATCACCCCAAAGTACTAACCATGATGCCTTGAATATAGTAGGTCCTTCATAGATTTCTATAAGCTAATTTGCATATGATTTTAAAAAGGAGAGAAGCAGGACCTTTACTAATGAATCTATTAGTATATTCTGATATCTCTTGGCAGGAGGAGCTAAGATACAATGAGCATTTCTGAGGCTAATTCCTCTTAAAAATGAAAAAAAAGAAGTATCAGAAGGAAGAGGAGTAGGAGGAAACAGAAGGAAAATATTACATGGAAGAAGCCTGAAAATTTTAGTAATTAACCGATCACTGAAATGGATTGTTGATATCAAACATGTTCTGAGCATCTGAGTGACTATGAATATGAAAAGAGAGGGATCAAGAGGTCCATCTTCCTCATTCTTTGACGCCTAGAGAATCATTCCAGAAGTTTTCAGGATACTCAGTACTGCAAATCCTGTCTACTACTGGACTCATGCTCTATTTCCTGAATTCTCCATCCTATCTTCTGCTGAGAGTTCTTGAAGACCAATCTTTATGGGCAGATGTTTTTTCTCATGTCACAGATGCTCTGTAGTTTAAAGGGGTGCTGTCTTAGGAAGAAGAAAGCAAGCAAAAAAGAAAGAGTAAAGTAGGTGAAGGGAAGGGAGGGAAA
>NW_006770161.1:1066435-1070971 GCF_000442215.2 Lipotes vexillifer
GGAAGGGAGAGAAAGAGGTCACCAGGAGAGAAAGAAAGGAAAGGGATAAGGAAAGGGATAGAGAGGAAAGGAAAGGAATAAAGATGCTGATTCTGAATTCAATGAAATGAAGTTCTGAATGATGGGTGTACATCTATTGTATATGGACAATGAAAAGAAAGAAACCCCCACTTCTTGAAGACTTCCTGCTTGCCAAGTACTTTGCTAGGTGTTCTGCATCTATTGCCTTACTCAGTTTTTCTTTTCTTATATAAGTATTATGACATCCTCTTAGAGGTGAACACATGATGGCTCAGGGAGGGTGAGTGACCAGAGGGCTAGTGCGTGGATCACAGATATTTTTCCCACTGTCATGAAGCCTGAACCTAACTGCTAGTAAATGTCCTGATTAAATAGACAGGACATAAATTATTTAAATAAACATGTGAGCCTGAAAGGCAGGTAGGAGATGCTGGGTGTCCTTGCTGATTTCAAGGAGCCTGTTTGAGAAAACTGGGTCCAGAGTTGAGAGCTCTGAGTGATTACTATTAGAGTCAACCTTTAACTGCAGGTCTCCAGTATTTGGGGTGAACATTAGTGTTCTGAGAAGAGGTAAACTGTGGTCAAGACTTGGTATGTGCTAGGTTATCTACAGGGCTTCTCAGAGCCTTTAACATGCTAACCTATACTGTTGCTCTCTTAAAAGGAGGTGCAGCCTACAGAGGTTCTCAAATTTATCTTACTTTAGCCCCTTTCCATCCATCTCTTGAGACTACTTGTTCACAAAACATACATTGCATTACAGTCCCTGGCTGAGACTTACAGTGGGAACTTGTCAAAACAGCTGCCCAGGACTCCACGCTCCTCCCTGGGCACTGTCTCCATTTCTTAATCCCTCCACATAGTTTCCATGAGACACACCCTCTTCATGTCACATGGTCCTGCACCTTTGCAACATAAATTGTTTCAAAAGTTAACACCTGACCAAATTTGAGCCATTCAGGATGTTTCTTCAGGAGTTTTACAACAGAAACTGAGCTTAGTATCTCTCTGGGTGCCTGGAAAAGAAGCAGGAAAAGAAGCAACTTCCCTTGGATCCCAATGGCTGGAAAGTGAGAGACAAGGATGAAGCAGATGCACCAGGGGAAGTGGGTGGTGAGGCAGGAATAGTCTCCAGCACTCTGCAAAGCACCAGCCTTAACTCTGTTCTCTTCCAATGCAACAATTACCAGGTCTGGAATCCCATAAGACACCTGACATCTTTCCATGGAATCCCCTTAATGTTTTAAGCTACTTTACACAGAATTTCCATTACATAAATAACAAAGTAATGCAATGGAATCAAACTGAATGCCATGTAATCAAACAAAGTATATCTCTACCTATCTATCTATCTATCTTATCTATCCTCTATCTATCTATCTACCTATCTACATATCTATCTATCTGAATTATTTAAAATAAATACATCAGTTTTGCTTGCATGGAAGTAATAACAACAACAACAACAAAAAAATAATGAAAGAGGGACATAGACCCATAACAGTAAAGTGTAAATGGGACGGAGAGAGAAAGCAGTTAGTAAGCCATCAATGAGGTTCTAGAGATTTAACAGGAGCAGATTGCATTTCCCCCAACAGACTGAAAAATTCCTTGTATTATTCAAAAGTATTATCACATATATTTATTCATAACTGTTGTAGTCTTCTTCCTTTCCCTCTCCTTCTCATCCTCTTCCTCCTTGTTGTAATTATTAACAAAGATCCAGGTGAAGAAACTGTCCTTGGTGTTGAGGACATACAGATGTGTAAGGCATGGTCTCTGCCTGAAGGAGGCTCGCTATTCATATGTAAAAATAACAAAAAATTATACAACTGCATGATGGTGTGGTATTTTATACTTGTTGCATTCAGATCCATTCCACACCTTTCCCCTAATCTGCTCTGTATCACAGGGAGTGACGTCTATAAACTGCATGGCCAGCCTCCCTCATCAACTGGCCAGCAAAAACCCTTTCAGGAGATTGGACAGCAGGGAAAGTGAGAATGGCAGTCTGTCTGCTCTCCTCTCTGCTGGCAGTATTTGTGGCTTCCCTGGTGTTCCAACTCTTGTGGGCAGCTGCCCACTTCAGGGTGGATTATAGTTTCTGAGTTCTGGTGACACAGCCTCCACCATTTGCCCCTCTGGCTCAGCAGGGATAATGGCTTCTGGCATTGTTAACCTCTGCATGGTCTCACTGTGTCCTGTTTGTTCTTCTAGCCCTTCCAATGACATGGTAACTAGTTCCTTATATTAAATGGTCCCATTGTGCTCTCTGGCATGGCTTGCTTTTTTTCTGTCTGGGCTCAGGCTGATACATCATCTGAATGAGCTAGAAATTCTAATAGAAGAAACCAGAAAGGGGGCAGATCAGAAAATTCATCGTAGTGAAGGTGACTATGAACTGGCTTTTGAGAAATCATAGACATTGAGCACACAAGGAAAAAGAAGAAAAACTAATAGTAACTGTATTTTACCTTGACTCTGTGGTTCGTTGGGTAAAATTTTTTATATAGAAAAGTTGGGGCCAGGCTGTGAGCGTCTGTGCATATGATATCTGTCCAATTATAGTTTGCATGTACTGTAGGTACAATGAGAGAACCAACATACCAGGGAAGCAGGAAAAGGTGACCTCATGGGGCAATAAATAAATTTTGCTGATTGGAGCAAATGGAACAGCCAGAAACAGAAAAGATACATAAGTAAAAAAGACTTTCAAAGACCAGAATCAATAATACTGTTTGTGATGCTTTGTTATTACTTTGGAGAGTTTACCCATCTGCTAGCCTATGTAATATGTTTATTCCTTCATCTTTCATTTAGCTGACATCCCCTGAGCCCAGGCCCTACGTCAGGCTCTGTGCTAGGCATGGGCACATAGTGATTAAGGAGACTCAGCCTAGCCCTCTCAGCACTCAGAGCCTCGTGTTGGAGGAAGGAAGGTGACGGGGAATGAAATGAGCACATTGTGTGCTGGAGAAAGAGGTCTGGGAAGTTTTGAGAGGTATGCAGATGAAACTGCCAAAACTTGGTAACAAGTTTGGTGTTGATGGAGAGTGGAGAATTAGGAATAAATTTCCAGAGCTTCAGAATTGCCACAGGCTGTGTAGGTAGTGGCACATGGCAATCCTATGACAGATATGGATCAGGGAGATGAGTGAACCCTGGGGATGACAGGTGTGGTGGTCATTGAGCAACTGAGGAAAGGCTAGAATTCACACCAAGAGGCAGAGCACTGATAGCTAGTTGATTTGTTTTCGTTTTACAGATTATTGGGGGATGAGAAAGGGATGGAACCTCAAGGCCATAGGTGCTTGTGAAAATGCATATTCTGTTTTGAAAGGGCAAGGTTTTTGTGTCTTACCTTGTGGGGATTAAAACCTACTTTCATCACTTAACAATTACATGGCTTTGAGCAAATTTCTTCTCAACCCCAGTTTCTTCACCTCCAAAGGGTGATGTTCCTGGATGAGATGAGTAATAACAACACTGTTGAAGAGCTGAGGTATGGTTCAATGGGATATTGAAATGAAAAGGGCCTGATTACCTGCCTGGTACATGGTAGGTGTTCCCAAAATGTTAATTTTCATTCACCACTTTCTTTGTTAACCCTGACGTAAGGTTTCATATTTTAAAACATCAAGGGAATAAACTATTCTCTTTTTTTAGAAGATGATAGCTATGTGCCTCATGAGTACTCAATTAGGGAGGATTTCAATAGAAAATTCCATATTTTGAATGAAAATAATAAAACAACAAAGTCCTTAAGTGTGTCCCAGACACGCAGGCATAACTAGAAATTAAATACATTAAAAAAAAAAAGCTCAGTTGGCTCCTCCAACACTTGGAGATATTTTCAGGTATTTGAGTTTCTTCTACGTATAAAATATACAATCTTTTTGTAATACTGGCAATTTAGTGACAGATGCTGCTGAAATTCCATATAATAGAGTATGTAAAAGTGAGGAAGCAATTAAGGCATTTTTAGTTCCCTCTGAGGCTTGCAAAAATTGCTTAAATATAGCTATCCAAAACAACATACATTTTTTATCAAAGCCAAATTTAAATGTTATTTAATGCTCAACCTTTTGGCCGGGAATAGATGTCAAGTTTTCCTTTTTATTGCTATTTTTAATTTAAACAAATGTTGCCTTGGATTGCTTTCCCTTTAGTAGAATGTTTGTGAGTCTCAGAGGAAACTCCAAGCATGCTTTTTACTTGCTGTAACATTTAAAAAGAATACTGGCTTCTCTAGTTGAAAGGAATGTTGCAAATATCAAATGCATGCCATAGCAAATGGTTTGGTCATTTCCCACTTTTTTCTGCTTTATGTCTCTGCCATTTGGAATCCCAGCCACCTTTCAAGGCCCAGCTCAATTTGCTTGTAGTGGAAAGAGCCTAGAGTTTGCCGCTACAGGGAAAATTGTAATAGTGATGCTCTCAGGCTCTAAACTCAGGCAAGTTCTTCATTCAAGTTCTTTGGGCTACTTGATTAAACTTGCTGAGCATCACTCTTTC
>NW_006770161.1:1071157-1075452 GCF_000442215.2 Lipotes vexillifer
TCCTTCCATGGTACTTCATAGGATTGCTGAGAGGAGAACAAATGTAATGGTCAGCTCTGGTTATTGTGGCCCAGCATCTACTCCTCCTTTGTCTGGGAATAGCACTACAATTGTACTTTGGATATCTCCATGAAGAGACTGCCCATCAAGGTGACCTCCCTCTCCTGGCCAAGAGGTGGCCGTGTGACAAAAGTGAAGCCAATCAGAGGTTCTCTTTCTGGAATTTGAGCCTTAAGGGGTGGGACACTAAGACGGAAAACACTTGGAGCTGTTCCTGTGGATGACTGTGCCTTTAAGTCATTTGTATGCCCTACATGGATCTCTAGAAAACATCCTGGGTCCTGATCTTTGCTAAACCTAGTTCTTCAGTTTTTCCTTCAATTTGATGAGCTACTCCCTGTATTTTCAGTCATTTTTCTTTTCTTAAATTATACATAATTTATTTCTATTTCTTACAATCAAAGAACTGCCAATAAATATTAGCTCCTTCACCTTTTTCTTCCCTTCAACAAAAATAAATTGTGTTCCTCTCAAATGAATAGGCATGCTTTCCTTCCCAATGTCAGAGAGGGTTGCTTGTATCACTATCGATTCTTAGTCCATTATGCCTTTTGGGAGCAGGGAGTCTGTGCTCAGTGTCAGTGCTCTGTACCTGCTGGAGCCCTTGCCTTACTGACTTGCTCATCTTCCCAGGTGTGTGGCCCTGCATGAGAACACACATCCTGAAGGGCTGATTTCCCAACAAAATGGCACCCAGGCCAAATGTCCTTGGTAAATCCTGAGGTCTGCAGACTCTGGGGCTGGGTAATCCCATGGTAAATACAAATCAAATCAAATGAGAACAAAATGCTTCACACTCAGAATTTTCTAAATTAATTTGACCACAGATACCACCCCCACCATTAATATTTCTTTGGGTAAGATCGCAGGGAGGATGGGTCTGCTAAGAACACAGTCACAGATGTGGCATTTTCTCATCTTCTAGAACCGAGGTGCATAGTACCAGTGTTTTTGGATCACCCCAGTTTTCTCAGTAGAATCCAAATTGATTCATTCACTATCATTACAACTAAATATTTTTTCAATAAAAGTTCACTGAGGATCACTTTACTCAACAGCTAAATAGCTACTTTGTACTAGGCTTTGCTCTGGGGTCTTGAGATACATGGATGAATAAAATGCAGTTTCTGCCCTCTAGGGGCTTACACAAAGTGGGGAGCCCAACACAATGGTGGTGATGTCAACAAACTACAGCAGGTGCTGGCACATAGCAGACATGGGGGTGAAGGGAGAGTAGGAAGCGTGTCATAGCTGGGTGGGGATGGCTGGGGGAAGCCATTGGGGGTGGCACCACGACTGAGCTGAGATGGTGAATAGGGGGTATGAATAAGAGTCTCAACTCACAGATATAGAGGACAAACCAGTGGTTACCAGTGGGGAGGAGGGAGGGGTACCATAAGGGTTGCGGTTGAGAGGTACAAAGTATTGAGTGTAAGATAGGCTCAAGGATGCATTGTACAACATAGGGAACATAGCCAATTTTTGTGATAACTGTACATGGAAAGTAACCTTTTAAAATTGTGTAATAGCTGATTCACTTCATTATACAGCAGAAACTAACACAACATTGTAAAGCAACTATACCCCAATAAAATTTTTTTTTTAATCTAAAAAAAAGAGTTACTGTCCTTAGTAATAATGATATCATACATATATACTGACGGAGGACCTTTATGTGTGTTTGTACATTTAATCCTTACAGCAATGTCATCACTAGGTGCTGTTGGTATCGCACATTTTACTCATGGTTACCAAAGGAAAAAGGAGGGAGAGGGATAAGTTAGGAGTTTGGGATTAACATATACAAACTACAGTATATAAAATAGATAACCAATAAGGACCTACTGTATAGCACAGGGAATTATACTCAATATTTTTTAATAAATTGTAAGGGAAAATAATCTGGAAAAGTATATATATATGTGTGTGTGTGTGTGTGTGTGTATGTATATATATACATACGTATATATATATATATATATATATATATGTATATATACACGATGTTGTAAATCAATACAAACTGCACTTCAATAAAATAATAAGAAACTGAGGTGCAGAGAGAAATCTATATTTGAGCCCCCATGCCCTCAGGCTCAAGACAGAGTTAAGTATGTTCTTGTTCATTGTACCTCACACCCACGTTTACTATGAATCTTACCCCATGTTTTTTATTTTTTTTTAACATCTTTATTGGAGTATAATTGCTTTACAAGGGTGTGTTAGTTTCTGCTTCATAGCAAAGTAAATCAGTTATACATATACATATGTTCCCATATCTCTTCCCTCTTGTGTCTCCTTCCTCCCACCTTCCCTATCTCACTCCTCTAGGTGGTCACAAACCACCGAGCTGATCTCCCTGTGCTATGCAGCTGCTTCCCACTAGCTATCTATTTTATGTTTGGTAGTGTATATATGTCCATGCCACTCTCTCACTTTGGCACTGCTTACCCTTCCCCCTCCCCATATCCTCAAGTCCATTCTTTACTAGGTCTGTGTCTTTATTCCCATCTTACCCCAGGTTCTTCGTGAACTTTTTTTTTTGTTTAGATTCCTTATATATGTGTTAGCATATGGAATTTGTTTTTCTCTTTCTGACTTACTTCACTCTGTATGACAGACTCTAGGTCCATCCACCCCACTACAAATAACTCAACTTCGTTTATTTTTATGACTGAGTAATATTCCATTGTATATGTGTGCCACATCTTCTTTATCCATTCATCTGTTGATGGACACGTAGGTTGCTTCCATGTCCTGGCTATTGTAAATAGAGCTGCAATGAACAATTTGATACATGGCTCTTTTTGAATTATGGTTTTCTCAGGGTATATGCCCAGTAGTGGGATTGATGGGTCATATGGTAGTTATATTTGTAGTTTTTAAAGGAACCTCCATACTGTTCTCCATAGTGGTTGTATCAATTTACATTCCCACCAACAGTGCAAGAGGGTTCCCTTTTCTCCACACCCTCTCCAGTATTTATCGTTTGTAGATTTTTTTTTTTTTTGCGGTACGCGGGCCTCTCACTGCTGTGGCCTCTCCCGTTGCAGAGCACAGGCTCCGGACGCGCAGGCCCAGCGGCCATGGCTCGGAAACGAACCCGTGTCCCCTGCATCAGCAGGCAGACTCTCAACCACTGCGCCACCAGGGAAGCCATTGTTTGTAGATTTTTTGATGATGGCCATTCTGACTGGTGTGAGATGATATCTCATTGTAGTTTTGATTTGCATTTCTCTAATGATTAATGATGTTGAGTATTCTTTCATGTGTTTGTTGGCAATCTGTATATCTTCTTTGAAGAAATGTCTGTTTAGGTCTTCTACCCATTATTGGATTGTGTTGTTTGTTATTTGATATTGAGCTGCATGAGCTGCTTGTAAATTTTGGAGATTAATTCTTTGTCAGCTGCTTCATTTGCAAATATTTTCTCCTATTCTGAGGGCTGTCTTTTGGTCTTGTTTATTGGTTCCTTTGTTGTACAAAAGCTTTTAAGTTTCATTCGGTCCCATTTGTCTATTTTTGTTTTTATTTCCATTTCTCTAGGAGGTGGGTAAAAAAGGATCTTGCTATGATTTATGTCATAAAGTGTTCTGCCTATGTTTTCCTCTAAGACTTTTATAGTGTCTCACCTTAAATTTAGGTCTTTAATCCATTTTGAATTTATTTTTGTGTATGGTGTTGCAAAGTGTTCTAATTTCATACTTTTTTACATGTACCTGTCCAGTTTTCCCAGCACCATTTATTGAAGAGGCTGTCTTTTCTCCACTGTACATTCTTGCCTCCTTTATCAAAGATAAGGTGATCATATGTGCATGGGTTTATCTCTGGGCTTTCTATCCTGTTCCATTGATTTATATTTTTGTTTTTGTGCCAGTTCCATACTGTCTTGATTACTGTATCTTTATAGTATAGTCTGAAGTCAGTTACCCCATGGTTTTAACTATTTTTTTTTCCTTAACAGGATGTTTTTGTCTATCTAGGTCATAGGGATTATTCCTCAAAAGAATCAGCCCTGCCCTTTCAGTATTTGCTTCACTAAGAGTACTGCCTGGTATTTGTCAGGCTTTTCATAATTACTTGTTTAATTATTTTCAACCTTGTAAAAACTGGTCTTAGAGCAGTTATAGCCTTACATGCCTTAAATCCTGAATTAAGATAGATTCTCCATATTTGAAGACTAAATCTTGATTGATATTTGGTCAAATTTCAGCCAATATTAAGCCAAATATATA
>NW_006770161.1:1075462-1132834 GCF_000442215.2 Lipotes vexillifer
ATATATATATATATATATATATATATATTTATATTTATATTTCAGGCATAAATATTTGTTGGGTGGGTCTGAACTGAGATAAGGAAGTCTGTACAAGGTTCAGAGATGATAGAGACCTGGTTTCCAAAGCAGAGAGGAGGATGTGAAATTCTGGGGTAGTGGTGGCACTAGGGCCCATGTGACTGTCATCACAGGGCCCTTCTCCAGGCTGGGCTAGACCTGGCATGGCTGCTGTCAGTTTTGAAGATTTGGGGACCAATTTTAATGATTAGCACTGCAGATGGTGATATATTTTTCTATTTGAGGTTACCATCTGAAATATCTTACCTCTATTAAATCTAATGATCTATAGTCTAGTAATTGTAGTTTTCCACTAATTAGATTGCTTAATTGAGGACATGGGTATTCAGAAAAATAAGTTGACTTCCTTTATCAAATGTTGGGCTATGATGATTTGTAATACTTGTCTTCCCTAGTATAAATTGTTATGCTCTGCCGATCTTACCTGACACATAATCTAGAAAGTGTAACCAAAGAAGAAAATAAATAAGTGACTGAGGGCATTGCCATGGCAGCTGAGCTTTAGCCTAGAGCAAATTAAGAATGGATTCTACATTTTCCGTGCTGACCTCCTTTGAGGTCATATCAAGTTGGACATCAAGGATCTCAACTCTAAGTTTTATAACAAAAAAAAAGAAACATATTCTCTATTCCTCCCCCAAAGTTTTAGGTTTCTAATGTTCATAATGTCCTACAGTCTTGGACTGTAATTACCAAGATAAATGACAAACTTATTTTAAATAAGTATGTTTCCTGGTAGAGGCAGCCTGACAAGATATTTTGGTCTATTTTTATGTGTCCTCGATGAGGTGCTTTGGCAAGGGTCTCTGAAGAAATTTTCATCCCTCTTGAGTACAGATCCTAATTTTCTGAAAAATGCTTCTACATCTTCCATATGCATTTTTCACATGTTCCATATCATCTTGGGCCAAAGAAGTCCAAGTTAAAAACCTAGATTAGCGTTTTTACCTGAGAGGTTGGTACTGCCATCATCATTGGGTTCATTACCTTCTCCTTCTCCTTGGCTTCTACCTAAACTGCTTTATCCATGGCCCTTTTTTTCTGGTAATTGTTTGACATTTAAAGTACACACACACACACACACACGCACACACACACACACACACACATGTAGTGAGCTTAGAAAGCTGTAAAGGGAGTCAAATTCAATGCCCAGATTCGTAGAGTGGTAATAAAATGTCTTTGAGCATCAGACGATGTTTATCTACCCCACCCACTAGATGACCTGGGAAGAGACTTTACCCATAAATATTCAGTTTAACAAACACCAATGTTGAGGAGAAGTAGGAGGATGTGGAGTTCATCTCTCCCCACAAATGCAACAAGAATACATTTACAAATGGAACAATTCTCAAAGAGCACTGGTTGAACACTAGCAGAGGACCTTGGACACCTAAAAGGACAAGCAAGATACCAGCATAACCGGGTAGGACAAAAGAAAGAAGAAGGGAAAAGGAAGAAGACAGGAAGTGTAATGGGACCTGTGCCTCTGAGGGGGGAGCTGAAGGAGGGGAGAGGTTCCTGTATCCAAGGAAGCCTTCTCACCAGCAGAGAGATCAGTTGGGACAGAAAGGAAGCTTCAGGGGCTATCAGAGGATAGAGCAGCAACCAGTCTGTGGCAGGCAGGACAGAGTGAGACATGCACAGATGGTCCATGCCACAGCCTTGAGTGCTCCAGCTTGAGATGTGTGTTCGTTGATATGGATGGGAGCTGGGGGCTGGAATGTGCGGTTTGGAGAGCCGACCCAGGGAGAAGATTGTTGTTGGCTATGAGAAGATCACCTGAGGGGAGGGGAGTGAGGAAATCTGAGAATGCTTGCAGAGGAAAACCCAGAATGCCATAGAAGTGAAGAGCTACTGTTGAGTTATGTGCAAAGGGTGGGGCTGTCACTGCCCTGGCCCTTACCCATGCACTGGCCCCTGCCTCCCTTGGCACTAGGAAGGGCCGCCATGAGGGCTAGGCTCCCCCTTACACCCTGTTGTCACCTGGACTGGCTCTCTTGCACCCATGGTAGGACACTAGGAAGAGCCTCCACAAGGGCTGGCTCTCTTATGCCCGTTGCTCTCAGCTACCCCATACATCCCATCCCCAATGTGGTTCCTGTGACCCTGACCATCATGGCCTCCACAAGGGTAGGGCTATGTCAGAGTCTGAGCTGCCTCCATAGCACCCACAGCAGGTCCAGGTCCATGATTACTTCAATCCTGTGACCTGACTTCAGTGGATCTATGCTGGTGGCCTGGTGAATGGTGAAAACACCTGAGAGACACCAGGGTCAATTGCTGGCATACTTACAGTTAAAGTAGGGCTGAGAGCAGTGCCAAAAACAGTGTAGTCTGAGATCTCACACAGTGGGTGAAAGATGACACAACAGAGCACACCCACTGGTGAACACTTCCAGAGGAGGAATACTCAATGGCTTCCCTCCCAGTGGGAGTGCTCCAATCCCACCTACCTCTCACTGCAGATCAGAAACACAGGTAGGAAACAGATCTGGGGGCCTCTACTCCAACAACTAGGGGGCAGACCCTACCCCTGAAAGGGCAGTGACAACCACAGAGCAAGGAGGAGGCCCTACTCAATATCTCATCACCACAACATCAGTCACACCTCTATAAAGGGGACAATAGCCAGCATACACTGAGGAAAGAAGTGGCAGACATCTATACTAAAAACAACCCTCACACCAAATAATATTAAACCCATGCAGGCTATACAGGGATATCTCCACATAAAATAGCCCTCCAAGAGAATCTGAGGGTCTGGTATCAGGTGGAAGAACCCCCAGAGCATTTAGTCTTGAAGACTAGCATTGCTTGAGTGCAGGAGCTCCACAGGGCTGGAGGAAACAGAGATTCCACTCTTGAAGGACACACACAAGCCTCATGTGCACTGGGACTCAGTATAAAGCAGTACGTCCATAGGAACCTGGGCTACACCTACCTAGGGGTCTTGGAGGGTTGAGGGGAGGCAAAGGTTGACTATAGCTCACTGTGAGGCAAGGACACTTGTAGCAGAAACCCCAAGGAATATTGATCATAGTGAACTCTCCTGGAGGTCCACATTTTGGCACCAAAGGCTGGCCCCACCCAAAAACTTGCAGGCTGTAGTGCTGGAAAGCCTCAGGCCAAACAACCACCAAGATAGGAACACAACCCCACCCATCAGAAGACAGGCTGCCTAAAGTCATACTGAGCTCACAATCACCTCAAAATGCACCCCTTGGCATGGCCCTGCCCATCAGAAGGATAAGACCCAGCTCCACCCACCAGAAGGTAGGCACCAGTCCCTCCCACCAGGAAGCCTGTACAAACACTGGACCAACCTCATCCATCAGGGGGCAGACACCAGCAGCAAGAGGAACTATGATCCTGCAGCCTATGGTAAGGAGACCATAAACACAGAAGTTTAGACAAAATGAGATGACAGAGAATTATGTTGCAAATGAAGGAACAAGATAAAAACCCACATGAACAACTAAATGAAGATGAGATAGGCAATCTACATGAAAAGTTTCAGAGTAATAATAGTAAAGATGATCCAGAAATCTCAGAAAAAGAATGGAGGCACAGATCAAGAAGATACAAGAAATGTTTAACAAGGAGCTAGAAGATTTAAAGAATGAACAGAGATGAATAACACAATACCAGAAATGAAAAATACACTAGAAGGAATCAATAGCAGAATAATTGAGACATAAAACTGAATAAGTGAGATGGAACACAGAGTGGTGGAAATCACTGCCACAGAACAGAATAAAGAAAAAAGAATGAAAAGAAATGAAGACAGTCTCAGAGACATCTGGGACAATATTAAATGCATCAACATTCACATTAAAAGTGTTCCAGAAGGAGAAGAGAGAGAGAAAGATCCTGATAAAATATTTGAAGATATTATAGCCAAAAACGTTCCTAACATGAGAAAGGAAACACTCACTCAAGTCCAGGAAGTATAGAGAATCCAATACAGGATGAACTCGAGGAGAAACATGCTGAGACACTTATTAATCAAACTGACAAAAATTAAAGACAAAGAAAAAATAATAAAAGCAACAAATAACATACAAGGGAATTCCCATAAGGTCATCAGCTGATTTTTCAGGAGAAACTCCACAGGCCAGAAGGGAGTAGTGTGATATATTTCAAGTGATGAAAGGGAAAAACCTACAACCAAGGATATTCTACCCAGCAAGGCTCTCATTCAGATTTGATGGAGAAATCAAAAGCTTTACAGACAAGCAAAAGCTAAGAGAATTCAGCACCACAAAACCAGCTTTACAACAAATGTTAAAGGAACCTCTCCAGGTGGGAAAGAGACCAGCAACTTAAAACAACTTTTTACATATATAGAACTGCTATATGAAAACCTCCTCAGAACAGCAAATCCAAAAACTACAACAGATACACACACAAAAAGGAAAAAGCAACCCAAATACAACACTAAATATGGTCATCAAGCCACAAGCAAAGAGAGCACAAGAGGAAAGAAAGAAAAAACACCTACAAAGACAAACCCAAAACAATTAAGAAAATGGCAATAGGAATATACATATCAAAAATTACCTTAAATGTAAATGGATTAAGTGCTATAACCAAAAGGCATAGACTGGCTGAATGGATATAAAAACAAGACCCATATATATGCTGTCTACAAGAGACCCATTTCAGACTTAAGGACACATACAGACTGAAAGTGAGGGGATGGAAAAAAGTATTCCATACAAATGGAAATCAAAAGAAAGCTGGAGTAACAATACTCATATCTGACAAAAATATACTTTAAAATTAAGACTGTTACAAGAGACAAGGAAGGACATTACATAATGATCACGGGATCAATCTAAGAAGAAGATATAACAATTGTAAATATATATGCACTCAACATAGGAACATGTCCATATATAAGGCAAATGTTAACAGCCATAAAAAGGGAAATTGACAGTACTGCAATAATAGTGGGGGACTTTAACACCCCACTTACACCAATGGACAGATCATGCAGACAGAAAATTAATAAGGAAACACAAGCCTTAAATGACACATTAGACTTAATTGATATCTATAGGACATTCCATCCAAAAGCAGCAGAATATATTTTCTTCTCAAGTGCATGTGGAATGTTCTCCAGGATAGATCATATCTTGGGCCACAAATCAAGCCTTGTTAAATTTAAGAAATTGAAATCATATCAAGCATTTTTTATGGCCACAATGCTATGGAGATTAGAAAACAATTACAGAAAAAAAAACTGTAAAAAAACACAAACACATGGAGGCTAAACAATATGTTATTAACAACGAATGGATCACTAAATAAATCAAAGAGGAAATAAAAAAATACCTAGAGACAAATTTCAATAAAAACATGACAATTCAAAACCTATGAGATGCAGCAAAAGTAGTTCTAAGAGGAAAGTTTATAGCAATACAATCTTACCTCCAGAAATAAGAAAAATATCAAATAAACAACATAATCTTACACCTAAAGCAACTAGAGAAAGAATAAACAAAACCTAATGTTAGTAGAGAGAAAGACATCATAAAGATTAGAGCAGAAATAAATGAAATAGAGATGAAGAAAACAATAGCAAAGATGAATGGAACTAAAAGCCAGTTCTTTGAGAAGATAAACCGTTAGACAGACTCATCAACAGAGAAAGAGAGAGCACTCAAACCAATAAACTTAGAAATGAAAAAGAAGATACAATGGACCCCACAGAAATGCAAAGTATCATAAGAGACTACTACAAGGAATTATACACCAATAAAATGGATAACCTAGAAGAAGTGGACAAATTCTTAGAAAGGTACAAACTTCCAAGACTGAACCAGGAAGAAATAGAAAATATGAACAGACCAATCATAAATACTGAAATTGAAACTGTGGTTAAAGAACTTCCAACAAACAAAAGTCCAAGGCCAAATGGCTTCACAGGTGAATTCAGACATTTCAACAAGAGTTAACACGTATCCTTCTCAAACTCTTCCAAAACCTGCAGAAGAAGGAACACTCCTGAGCTCATTCTATGAGGTCACCATCACCCTGATACCAAAACCAGAAAAAGATATCACAAAAAAAAGAAAAATACAGGCCAATATCACTGATGAACATAGATGCAAAAATTCCCACCAAATACTGGAAAACTCAATCCAACAAAACATTAAAAGGATCATACACCATGATCAAATGAGGTTTACCACAGGGATGCAAGGATTTTTTAATATCCATAAATCAATCAGTGTGATACACCACATTAAGAAAATTAAGAATAAAAACCATATGATCATCTCAATCAATGCAGAGAAAGCTTTTGACAAAATTCAACATACATTTATGATAAAAACTCTCCAAAAAGTGGGCATAGAGGGAGCCTACCTCAACATAATAAAGGCCATATATGACAAATGCACAACAAACATCATTCTCAATGGTGAAAAACTGAAAGCATTTCCTCTAAGATCAGGAACAAGACAAGGATGTCCACTCTCATCACTGTTATTTAACACAGTTTTGGAGGTTCTAACCATGATGATCAGAGAGCAAAAAGAAATAAAAGGAATCCAAATTGGAAAAGAAGAAGGAAAACTGTCACTGTTTGCAGATGACATGATACTATAAATAGAAAATCCTAAAGATGCTACCAGAAAGCCACTAGAGTTCAGTGATGAATTTAGCAAAGTTGGAGGATACAAGATTAATACACAGAAATCTCTTGCATTCCTATACACTAACAATGAAAATCAAAAAGAAATCAAGGGAACAATCCCATTTACCATCACATCAAAGAGAATAAAATGCCTAGGAATAAACCTACCTAAGGAGGTAAAGACCTGGACTCAGAAAACTATAAGATAGTGATGAGAGAAAGAAAGATGACACAAATAGATGGAGAGCTATAATATATTCTTGGATTGGAAGAATCAATATTGTCAAAATGACTATACTACTCAAAGTAATCTACAGATTCAATGCAATCCCTATCAAATTATCAATAGCATTTTTCACATAACTTGAACAAAACATTTTACAATTTGTACAGAAACACAAAAGACCTCAAATAGCCAAAGCAATCTTGAGAAAGAAAAACAGAGCTGGAGGAATCAGGCTCCCTGACTTCAGACTATACTACAAAGCTGCAGTAATCAAGACAGTATGTTACTGGCATAAAAACATAAATATAGATCAATGGAACAGGATAAAAAGCCCAGAGATTAACCCATGTACCTATGGTCACCTGATCAATGACAAATGAGACATGAATATACAATGAAGAAAAGACAGTCTCTTCAATAAGTGGTGCTGGGAAAACAGGACAGCTACATGTAAAAGAATGAAAGTAGAACATTCTCTAACACCATACACAAAAAAGAAACTCAAAATGGATTAAAGACATAAATGTAAGGTCAGACACTATAAAACTCTTAGAGGAAGACAGGAAGAACACTCTCTGACATAAATCAGAGCAAGATCTTTTTTGACTGACCTCCTCAGTTAATGAAAATAAAACCAAAAATAAACAAATGGGACCTAATTAAATTTAAAATGTTTTGCACAGCAAAGGAACCCATTAATAAAATGAAAAGACAACCCACAGAATGGGAGAAAATCTTTTCAAATGAAGTGACCGACAAAGGATTACTCTCCAAAATATACAGATAGTTCATGCAGTTCAATATATTAAAAGAAAACAACAACAACTCAATCAAAAAATGGTCAAGAGGCACATGAAAAGATGCTCAACATCACTAATTATTAGAGAAATGCAAATCAAAACTTCAATGAGGTATCACCTCACACCGGTCAGAATGGTCATCATCAAAATAATCTACAAACAATAAATGCTGGAGAGGGTGTGGAGAAAAGGGAACCCTCCTACACTGTTGGTAGGAATGTAAATTGGTATAGCCACTATGGAGAACAGTATGGAGGTTCCTTAAAAATCTAAAAATAGTGCTATCATATGATCCAGCAATCCCACTCCTGAGTATATACCCAGAGAAAAGAATAATTCGAAAGGATACATGTACCCCAGTGTTCATTGAAGCATTATTTACAATAGCCAGGGCATGGAAACAACATAAATGGTATTGATGGAAGAATAGATAAAGAAGAAGTGGTACATGTATACAATGGAATATTACTCAGCCATAAAAAAGAATAAAATAATGCCATTTGCAGTGACATGGGTGGGCCTAGAGATTGTCATACTGGGTGGAGTAAGTCAGACAGGGAAAGACAAATATATGATATCGCTTATATGTGGAATTTAAAAAAATGGTACAAATGAACCTATTTACAAAACAGAAATAGAGTCATAGATGTAGAAAACAAACTTATGGCTACCAAGGGGGAAAGGGAGAGAGGGATAAATTGGGAGATTGGGATTGACATGTACACACTACTATATATAAAATAGATGACTAATATAAACCTAGTGTATAACATAGGGAACTCTACTCAATACTCTAATGGCCTATATGGGAAGAGAATCTAAAAATGAATGGATATATGTATATGTATAACTGTTTCACTTTGCTGTACACCTGAAACTAACACAACATTGTAAATCAACTATAATCCAATAAAAATTAATCAAAAATAAAACCCAAAGACCAATACTGAAACAAAGTGTACTACCCTTTCCTCCAAATCTCTCCATGTAGCCATAGGGAGTAGAATCTATAGAAAAGTATGCTGCATGAGGCATCTGCAAGACAGAGTCCCCAACTCAGCCTGTACATTGTTGCCTAAAGTGCTCTGTGGACCTTGGTGAAGTCTCTTGATCTTCCTACCCGTTCCTTCAACTTTCAAACAGTCCTTGTTTTACCTGTTTCAAAGATGTCGCATTAAAATGTCAATTCTCTTGGGATATGACAAATATCCCACCATGAGCAAGTAATCATTTAAACATCAGAGATTTTATTGCTTATCAGAAATTGAAATTCTCATCTCTCCTTTCTTAATTGTTTTCTGTATGCTGGCCAGAAAAAAAGCAAATTCTTTTAGGTGGCAGAGCAAACTCAAGCTGTTTGTATACAATGACCATCATTTATCAAGAAGTACAATACATAAACCAGAGAGTGCTGAGTAAACAATAAAACAGAGAAACATTTTAGTTTGCCTTTTCTTTCAGTTAACCTTTTGCCCTCATTCTTTTTGATTAGTTTAGCATTTGAATAGTCTATGTTCACAGACTTAAATGTGTTCTTGACTTTACATAGTGCATGAGAGAGTGACCTGGGCAGGATATTTTTCCCTATGAGTACCTCTCACTGACTGGGAGGATGGCTGCTTCATTGAGGTAGTGACATGCCTCACTAGAGAAATTTCTAAGTCAGTCAGATGCATGTGAGTGCAATGTGTCTTCCAATGGGCGAGATTTCTAATATAATTGTCTGCTTTTTGCTTAGAGTCATCAAACTACAACCTGCATTGGTGTTCTTCTAAGAACTATTTCCTTTTGGAGCAACCCCCATTTGGTACCAATTTGAATAGTAGTGTTTGTTATGGGTTGAATGTGTCTTCTCCAAATTCATATGTTCAAGTGTAACCCCCAGGACTTCAGAATGTGCCCTTTTTTGGAGATAGGGTCTTTACAGAGGTAAATGTTAAAATGAAGTCATTAGGGTGGTGGGCCATAATCTACTATGACTGGTATCCTTATAAAGGGGGAAAGTTTGGATACAGATATACACAGTAGAGGGAAGGCGATAAGGAACATAGGGAGAAGATGCCATCTACAAATCAAGGAGAGAGGCCTGGAAAAGATTTTCCCTCACAGCCCACATAAGGAACCAATCCTGATGACATCTTGATTTTGAACTTCTAGCCTCCAGAATTGTGAGACAATGAATTTCTGTTTTTTAAGCCACCAAGTTTGTGGTACTTTGCTACAGCAGCCCTTGCAAACTAACACAGTGTTAATAGTGATATAATTAATAGTAATGGTTAATTCTAGCTAATAAATGTTGAGTGCCTACTACATTTCAGGTCTCCTACATATATAGTAATGTCACTGTTACCCAGGGTAGTCAGTGAAGATCTCTATCGGGGGTGGCTTTAGAGGATAGAAAATAAAAAAGAGATAACTTTTGAAATTATGAAGAGGAGAATAGTCTTAGAAAGGGAATAGTAAATTCAAAGACTTTGGCAGGATATGTAGCTCAGCATATTAAAGAAACAGGAAGGCTAGTGTGGTTAGATTAAAATTACTGAAGAGGAAACTGACACCAGAGAGATCAGAGATAAACCTGCTCAAATCAGTAGGGCTTGCTCTGCTATACTAAAATATAGCTTAACTCACTGGTATCAGCTAACATATGGAAGGTCTCTTCTTATAGGATGGTTCTCACATCAACACGTTTCTACAAAATACTAGGTTTAGATTTGAAGAAAATCTTACACTTTTTCGAAGCACCTTTACATTCAATACCTCAAAGACTTCTTTCCCAAATCCTGTGGTAAGTTGGAGGTAAGGGAAGCAAAGATTAAAGAGGAAAAGGATGATTCTTATTTCAAATGGGAAAACAAAGTCTCTGAGAATTTAAACATATCTTAGAGACTGAGTCAGGCCTGGAGCACATAAATTCTGACCCTCAAATCAGTATGACTATCCTTCCTCACACTGTGTATAAATAAGCACACCACTGGGGATTTAGCATAAAAAGATCTGCTTTGGAAATGTCCAGCTATTGAAATCCTGTTTATTCTTCACGGTCTCTACACAAGTACTACTTCATCCAGAAAGTCTTCCTATTTTTCTACTGAACCCAATCTCTCCACCTCCAAAATCCACCTCTCTAGGACACCACTTTATATGTTTCTGTGTGCATGTCTTATTTCCCCCACAAGAGAATAAATTTCATTCCCTTAATATCCTTCCACAGTGTATGGCCTACATATATATATATATATATAGCCAATGAATTAATTTGTGTGGAAGGACTGAATTAAAGGATTAAATAGACCAGAAATTTCACTTCTAGGTATCTACCTCAAAAAAGTGTTCACACACAGACTTGCATGCAAATGTTCACAGCATCTTTATTCAAGATGGCTCCCAAACTAGAAGTAACTTCTTCATTCCCATCAACTAGAAAATGGATAGGCAAAATTTGGTGTATTCATGCAATGGAATAAGAAGGAATAGGCCACTGATGTATGCTATGTTATGAATTAACCTCAAAAACATGCTAAGTGAAAGAAGCCAGACACAAGAAGCCACATATTATGACTCCATTTATATGAAGTGTCCAGAAAAAGAAAATTTATGGAGACATAAAGTAGATCAGTGGTTCTATGGAGCAAGGGGTAGGAATAGAGATTACTATAAATGGCACAAGGGATCTTACTGGGGGATGACCATTTTCTAAAACTGACTTATGGCAATGGATGTATCACTCAGTAAATTAAATACAGATTATTGAACTGTATATGTGAAGGGAAGGGATTTTCTGATACATAAAATATACCTCAAGAACCTGTTTAATATTTATTTATTTATTTATATTTATTTATTTATTTTGGCTCCACTGGGTCTTAGTTGCAGCACATGGAATCTTTTTTTAGTTGTGGCCTGTGGGTTCTTTGTTGCGGCATACGTGCAGGATCTAGTTTCCCGACTAGGGATCAAACCTGGGACCCCTGCATTGGAAGTGTGGAGTCTTACCCACTGGACCACCAAGGCAGTCCCCAAGAATCTGTTTAAAAAATAAAAATGGTATCCAAGTCTATGGTAGCTATTATAAAATTAAAAAAGTTACAGAACAGTCTGTCAATTCATGTAACTATCAATAGTACCTGAAATCAACTTAAGAAATTGTGACTCAGTAATCCTGTTTCTACTTTGTCTGTGGTGGGATAATATTCACATTTCCTCTTAATATAAAGAGTATATACTTGCCATATATGTGAAGAGTAAATACTGTGGTCTCCCTTCAACTATATTTTTTTATGTAAATGTATGAATAGAAGAACAATCAATGAATCCTGATAACACTTGAAAAAATGCATAGAGATTAATTCTACCAATGGGAGGCCCACGGCAGAAGATGGCATTGGAGTTGGCATTCTTGCTCTAAATACATTCATTGAATGTTTTCCTAGAAAAGACTGTAATGTGGTATGCCCTCTCTAGAAATAGCTCTTTAAGCCTTTTGCATAATGGAAGGTGGAGTAGTTTGCAAAGGAAAACATAATTAGTCACAACCCCGTCCTTCAACCTGAATGACAGGACCATTTCCTAAAAAACAAGGCCACTCAAAATAGCATTAGGGTGTTCCCTCTTCTAGTGGAAAGGAGACAGGATCTTTGCAGTGGGTTTCAACTCTCAGAGGCAACATGCTCTTAGGCCTCAAGAATTGCTCCAAAAATCTACAAACTGTGTATCATATTAGGTTTTGAGCTATGTAGAAAAGGAAACACTTGCAGCCAGCTGGAAGAAACTATTTACTACTATCAGGTAATGGTGCTTATTATTCTTGTGGGTATCAGCAGCAATCTTTGCCATGGTTTACCAGCCAACCTCCCCATGATATTGAAGGGAAGCTCTGGCAAAGTATTCAAGTCTCTGGCACACTTTGCCTGGCCACTTTTATTTTCAATATTGGGGTGAGAGTGTAGTAATTATGAGCATTTTCTGGTGGAGACATGATTTTGGCTTTTTTTCTTCATAATTTTTTGTGTGGTATTATAAGACCTACTACTTCAAAAATAGTTTAGAATATCTTTTGGATAACTTGAAATTGAAAATTACATATATACAATTATATATATAACATATTACATGTTATATATATAATGAAATAATCAGAATGTAGCCAATATCAAAGAGATTTGGAAGTCTTGGAAAGTAAGAGCTGGTAAGGGTTTTAGAGATCAAAGTCCAACTCCTTCATTTTTGAGAAGAGGAAATTGAGCCTGGAGAAGTTGATTGCTATCCTAAGGTCACACACATCACATTAGTAGCAAAGCCAGTACAAAGTGAAATCATCCAAACTTTCACCAAGAATCATCATCCCCACCGCACTAAGCACCCTGCAGGCCAAGTCCCTCCCACTTCTTCCTAATGTACTTCCTCCAGTAGATGTGACACTGCCTTCTAATAAAATCTAAATGCATTTACCCATTCATTCATCCACATATTTATTCAATGAAGATATATTTGATGATAGCTATGAGTCAGATGTAGTGTTTGGATCAATTCATAGACACTTTAAATGGATAGTAAAGGTAAACATTTTGTCCCTTGCCAACCAGCTTGTTATAAGGAGTCATTGAAACTGCTTATTTTGCCTATGAATCTCAAGGTTGGTTTTTTGGATTTAGCACTTAACTCACCCATGATTAAAAATGCCTGATATTTTTCAAGGAAAGTTTAGAGAAATAGCCTATATAATATTTGTTTTTGTTTCTTCTTGACCCATCTCCTAGAGTAATGGAGATAAAAACAAAAATAAACAAATGGGACCTAATGAAACTTCAAAGCTTTTGCACAGCAAAGGAAACCATAAACAAGACCAAAAGACAACCCTCAGAATGGGAGAAAATATTTGCAAATGAATCAACTGACAAAGGATTAATCTCTAAAATTTACAGGCAGCTCATGCAGCTCAATAACAAAAAAATAAACAACCCAATCCAAAAATGGGCAGAAGACCTAAATAGACATTTCTCCAAAGAAGATATACAGACTTCCAACAAACACATGAAAGAATGCTCAACATCATTAATCATTAGAGAAATGCAAATCAAAACTACAATGAGATATCATCTCACACCAGTCAGAATGGCCATCATCAAAAAATCTAGAAACAATAAATGCTGGAGAGGGTGTGGAGAAAAGGGAACACTCTTACACTGCTGGTGGGAATGTGAATTGGTTCAGCCACTATGGAGAACAGTATGGAGGTTCCTTAAAAAACTACAAATAGAACTACCATATGACCCAGCAATCCCACTACTAGGTATATACCCTGAGGAAACCAGAATTCAGAAAGAGTCATGTACCAAAATGTTCATTTCAGCTCTATTTACAATAGCCCAGAGATGGAAACAACCTAAGTGCCCATCGTCGGATGAATGGATAAAGAAGATGTGGCACATATATACAATGGAATATTACTCAGTCATAAAAAGAAACGAAAGTGAGCTATTTGCAATGAGGTGGATAGATCTAGAGTCTGTCATACAGAGTGAAGTAAGTCAGAAAGAGAAGGACAAATACCGCATGCTAACACATATATATGGAATTTAAGAAAAAAAAATGTTATGAAGAACCTAGGGGTAAAACAGGAATAAAGACACAGACCTACTGGAGAACAGACTTGAGGATATGGGGAGGGGGAAGGGTGAAGTGTGAGAGGGCGAGAGAGAGACATGGACATATATATACTAACAAACGTAAGGTAGATAGCCAGTGGGAAGCAGCCGCATGGCACAGGGAAACCGGCTCGGTTCTTTGTGGTTGTCTGGAGGGGTGGGATAGGGAGGGTGGGAGGGAGGGAGACAAAGAGGGAAGAGATATGGGAACATATGTATATGTATAACTGATTCACTCTGTTATAAATCAGAAACTAACACACCATTGTAAAGCAAGTATACCCCAATAAAGATGTTAAAAAAAAATCTTTTTGAATTACTTGTAATTTTCTTCTCTCATCAGGACAAATTATACAAAATAAGGGTCACAATGTAATACATTTGCATTTATTTGCACAACAGATATTCTGGAATGCATTGTATGGGCCACTGTGATATGGTCTAGACACAATGGAGAGAGAAAGCAAACCTGATCCCTACCCACCTGGTCCATACCTCATGGATTTTAGGGGGGGAGGTTAATTTCATTCAGATAATCACACAAGTGAATGGAACATTGCAACCATAGTGCATTCCCCACGCAGAATTCAGGTTGCTCTGGGTCTCTGAAAGGTACAAGGTGCTATAAGAGCTGAAGATGAGGGATTTCACACGGTCATAGAGGTGAGATGTATTTCCCCTGATGTAGAGATGGCTGAAATGAGAAGTAGGAATTAACATCTTTTGAAAAGGTCTTTTTCTGACTATGGCAGATGCTTATGAGCATGAAAAAGAGGGTGACATGAGATGAAGCCCAAAGCACTGTAAGACTTTTGCTTTTTCAAAGAATTATGGGAAAAGATTGGAGGATTTTAGCTATGAGAGTGAACTGTAGGAGAGCAACAGTGAATGCAAGTAGGTCAGCTGGAAATTTTCTGTAGCCTAAGCTACATGACAAATAGGGAGAAAATGAAGATAAATAAGGAGAAAATGATAAATATGGTGATAAATAAGGAGAAAAATGGAGAAAGTAAAGAACTATTTAGGAGTGATTATAAAAGGAGCAAGAGATAGTGGGATTTGAGGGGTATGGGAAGGAAGGGACCTAAGATAAATCCTGTTTCTGGTTTGCATGATTAAAAGTGGGTTAGTGTGTTACTCACTGCAACAATGAACTCTGACAATCAGGTTTGGGGAAAAGAGTATGAGTCTGACTTTGGACATATTGTGTTGTAGTAGCTTTGAGATATCTAAGAGGTGATGGCAATTAGGCAGTTAGATATAGGGGGCTCTAGATGTAGATTGGCTCTCTTCCAAAAGTGGGTCCCTGAGATTTACATCTTATATTATTTGCCCAGCAGAGAGCTAATCTGGATGTTTCTGATCCCAAGACCAAAAGTCCTAGGAAAGTTTCTCTTTGTCCTGGTTTCTGCCAGTCAGGAGCCCAAACTTTGTAAGAATGATTCTATTAGAAAGTAGGTATAGGGCTTCCCTATATATGTATGTATATATATATATATATATATATATATATATATATATATATATATACTCTCCCTGGTTGAGAGTCCGCCTGCCGATGTAGGGGATACGGGTTCATGCCCCGGTCTGGGAAGATCCCACATGCCGCGGAGCGGCTGGGCCCGTGAGCCATGGCCACTGAGCCTGCGTGTCCAGAGCTTGTGCTCCGCAACAGGAGAGGCCACAACAGTGAGAGGCCCGCATACCACAAAAAAAAAAAAAAAGAAAGAAAGAAAGTAGGTATAGATAGGGTCATGGAATAGCTTGTAGCTTTTATGAATGTGATATGGCTTTAGGAAAGGGGCAACTACCAAGAGGAGGAGAAGGAGGAGGACAGATAAAAATATAAAATGTAACTCTAATAGGGCAAGGCTAATTAAGTATATGAAACTAACCTTGTGGTGGATCTACATTTCCAGTATCTTAGGTATTCCCAGGAACTCTTGGATGTGGGGAATGGGAGAACATAAATCTAAAAAGAGATAAAGTTAGCCTAGGGAAACATAAAAAGGAATGCTGAAAGTTGGGATAATTTCTTACTTATCCCTGTGTTTCTAGTGACTAGAAAAATACCTGCTCAAAAATTCCTGATGAGTTAATTATTGAATAAATACATTAAGAAAAACACATATATTCTGGTTACCAAACAGGAAAGGGTGGGGTGGGGTGGGAGCAAATTAGGATTATGAGATTAACAGATACAAATTAAAATAGATAAACAACAAGGAGTTACTGTATAACACAGGGAACTATATTCAATATCTTGTAATAACCTATAATGGAAAGTAATCTGAAAATATATATATATATCTGAATCACTTTGCTGTACAACTGAAACTAATAGAATATTATAAATGAACTATACTTGGAGAAAAAAAGAAAAGCACACATAAAAAATTGAGGGTAATATGACTTTGAAGTAGCTCCTTAACCTTTCTAGACTTGGGTTTTACATCTGTAAAATAGACTCATTTTTTTATTTTTTATTTTTTTTTGCATTACGCGGGCCTCTCACTGTTGTGGCCTCTCACTGTTGTAGCCTCTCCCATTGTGAAGCACAGGCTCTGGACGCACAGGCTTAGCAGCCGTGGCTCACGGGCCTAGCCATTCTGCGGCATGTAGGATCTTCCTGGACCGGGGCACGAACCCGTGTCCCCTGCATCGGCAGGCGGACTCTCAACCACTGCGCCACCAGGGAAGCCCAAAATGGACTTATTTTAAAACATATTTTATTGAATATTTAACTTTTGATTATCTGTAAAGATATTTTCAAGTAGTTGATAATCTCAAATTCTATGTTAGTTTTCTACTCTCCTACTTATTGCAGCCTAGGTCGTGGAGAAAACACATGGGCTTTGCATCAAATGCATACAAGTTCAAATTATAGCTTCTTCACTCATTGACGCTGTGCCTCTGGGTAATTTATTTATCATTTATTAATGTCAGTTTTTTAAAATTTTTAAATAGTAATGATAGAGTCTATGTTGCAAGGCTTCTGTGATGCTTAGAAAAAATGAATTATAGACATCGTAGCATAGGAGGTCCCAGTACATAGTAGTTATTATTTTTCTCATCATTATGCCTTGGTACCAGTGGGGATTAGGTTTGAGTTGTGGTAGTAAGAGCATATTTGTTAGTTTTTGTTGAGTTCATACTTCACCCTTTTACCTGCTCTTTGTGGTTTTGAATAGTGTAATTCAGTTGGTCTTAACGTTTCCATAGAACATCAGTATTCCACAGCTAGATTGATAATGTCAAAAAATACTGATCTTTTCCCAATTATTAGGAAAATAAGATGTTTTTTAAATTTCAAGTTTTTACTTTATATATTTTTCCTAAAAATATTTTGGACTTCTGCTTGTTAATAAACCCATCAAGGTTAACTAAAAGTCATTTTCATGGATTTTTCTTTCATTCAAAAAGACACTTCTGAGTTCCTACAACACAGCAGCACTGTTCTATGTCACTTAGATACAAATATTCATCAGACTTGGGTCCTTCCTCACTGGATCTTATAGCTAAATGTGTAGAAAAATAGCAAGTAGGGAATTTTTTTGAAGCGACAAGGGGCACTTGCATTGAATTTTGAAGGTAAAATCTGTTAAGTGGATGCAGAGGTGGGTGCAGGGCATCCCAGGAAAAGTGCCAAGCAGGAGCAGGTTAGGAGGGTGGATCACACTCTTTAGTCACAGCGGTAACATTGGTTTATAAACATGTAGTCATTTGTTGCCAGTAAAATTACAATATTACTGATGCTCAGAACAGATTAGATAGACAATAGCATTTCTAAAGAAACACCAAGAAACCAAGTGAGAACCACAGGTTAAATCATATCACTCCTGGGTGAGGTTATGATAATCTCATTTGTAATATGCCTAATACTCTGGCATCTTATTTCAAAGCTGTGCTTTCTTACCGTATCAGAGGGCCGTTTTGATGTAACATGATGTAATCTTGATATATTGTCCTTGGCTATCTGCATGCCTTTTTTTACAGTGAATATTCGTACATTAATACAAAGGTTTCTATGATGTTCGCTTTTTTTAATAAGTCAAAATGAGATAAAGCATATGAAAACTCATGGTAATGGAAGAGTGCCAAAACTGGATTGAAAACACAAAGGGAAGCTGGATTAGAATGCATTCCAGGAAAGGATATAAACATGAACTTATAATGAAAATATTTATAGGTAGTCACTCTGAGCCAGGCCTTGTATCTTTTGATTCTCACCTTAACTCCATGCAGTGAGTGCCAGGACTCTTCCCCTTTGACGGATGAGCAATTGAAGCACAGAGAGGTTAAGTGATTTTCCCTAGGTGACACAGGTAGTAAGGGCTGGTACTTGGATTTGAATCCAGGCAGTCAGGCTCCAGAGCCTGACTGTTAATCTCTATTTCTATACAGTCTCATTTTATATGAGGGTGACACCACTTCCTACTTTCACAACACAAGTTTTCATTAACTAGTTGATTCAATTGACCATTGGCTCAGCTTTCCCTAAATGTTGTTCAAGTTTCAGTCACTGAGCCATGTGCTAGAGTGGCAATCAAGGATACTACATTCTCTCTATTTATTGAGGAGCTCATACAAGTTGGGGATAGTTTACAAGACATTTTTTACCTGTGCTGTTTTACTTGAGCTACACAGATGATCAGAAGGATAATACCCTCTCCATGTTTCAGAGGAAGAAGCTGAAGCTGAGAAAAGCCCTGTGACTTCCTTGGAACAGTTTCCAGCAGTTAGGAAGTGTCAGCATTTGGGTTCAAACTCAAGTTTTCTAACCTGGAACTAATGGTCTCGGACACCTCCTACACATAAACTGGTAATTGTGACTCACCATTGAATAGTTGGGTGATCTTGAGTGAGTCATCATTTCGGGATATGAGTTGTCCCATCTATAAACATGAGGGGTTTATGACATGATTGAAGGTGTATTTCTGTTCTGATATATTTAATTATAGTTCTAAAGTACTAATTATTCAAGATGGGGATATTGGTGATTCAATATGTGATTTTGAAATGTCATGTTATTAGCTTGTCACTTCAGTGCACTTCAGTTAAAGTCAATAAGGCATCTACACTGAGAGCTAAGAAAAGAGTGATGAGTAATTATGATTACAAGGCTCTCAGAATGTCATGGGACTGAAAGGTACAAAATAACTAAGTTTACCTGTGGTCCAGGTTTGAGTCTGTATTTTGAGTAGTCCTAGAAATCAGAATCCTGATGAAGGGCTAGTGACCTGATAACTGGGCTGGCCCAGTATCTTTTAGGGTAGGAAATGTTCTTCCCAAAGAAAGTTTTGGCTTGAGGACACAGCCTTGACAATCAATGCCCAAGGAAGTCCTGTTGGTCAGTTTGCCCATGACCTATGCCTTTGTCTTAGGGAAATGGGAGCTACTAGTGAAAAGCTAAAAGAACATTTTATCCTTCTGTAATGGAAACTCTAAGACATGGAGGAGCAAGGCAACTGTGCATTAGAACCTGATATTAGAAGGCAACGTAGATGGGAGGATGTTCTGTGTTGCTCACCTTAGTATAGAAGACATTTTAGTAGGCCCAAAAATGGTCTCCAAAAAGATATGTACAAATCCTAATAATTCCTGGAGCCTGTTAATGTTACCTTATTTGGAAAAAGAGTTTCAGCAGGTGTAGCTAAATTAAAGGTCTTGAGATGACAAGATCATCCTGGCTTATCTGGTTGGGTCCTCAATCCAACTGCAAGTATTCTTATAAGAGATACACAAAGGAGAAGACACAGAGGAGAAGTGACTGTGAAGATGAAGCAGAGTACAAGGCAAGGAAACCAAGGAATGTCAGTACCACCAGAAGTTGGAAGAAGCAAGGGAGGATTCACCTCTATAGGCACCAGAACCTGCTGACCTTTGTTCTAACGTCTACCCTCCAAAACTGTTGATAGAATAAATTTCTGTTCTTTGAAGCCATGAAATTCATGGTAATTTGTTATAGCAGCTACAGGAAACCAATATGAATACTGACATCTTGGGACATGGTGCCCAGCAGACATGGTGGGACCAAGTAGAAGTGAAAGTGGTACCCACTTGAGAAGGCTGTGGTCATCACAGTGATGCCTTGTCTGGTGAATTTCCCATGGTAACTGTAAATAGGAAACATGTCTTGAAACCCAAACACAACTTAATGGGAAGGCTGGGAAGGTATCCTTTTTTTTTTTTTGTAAGTTCATCTTTAAAGTACCTTTATTTATTTTTCATATTACACCATCACAATCACATTTTTAAAAATTGAAGTATAGTTAACCTACAATGTTGTGTTAGTTTCAGGTATACAGCAAAATGATTCAGTTATATATATATATAAACATATACATATTCTTTTTCAGATTCTTTTCCATTATAGACTATTACAAACTATTGAGTAGAGTTCTCTGGGCTATACAGTAGGTCCTTGTTGTTTGCCTATTTTATACATAGCAGTTTGTATATGTTACTCTTAAACTCCTAATTTATTACTCCCTCAACCCCTATCCACTTTGGTAACTGTAAGTTTGTTTTCTATGTGTGTGAATTTCTTTCTATTTTAGAAATAAGTTCATTTGTATCATTTTTTTAATTCCACATATAAGTAATATCATATGATATTTGTCTTTCTCTGACTTACTTCACTTAATATGGTAATCTCTAGGTCCATCCATGTTGCTGCAAATGGCATTATTTCATTCTTTTTTATGGCTGAATAATATTTCATTGTATATATATACCACATCTTCTTTATCCATTCATCTATCAATGGTTGCTTCCATGTTTTGGTTATTGTAAATAGTTCTGCAGTGAACATTGCAGTGCATGTATCTTTTTGAATTAGAGTTTTCTCTGTATATATGCCCAGGAGTGGGATTGCAGGATCATATGGGAACTTGGGAAGGTATACTTTTTTAAGGGAAGACTGAATGTGACCCCAAGGAAACCCAGGGACTGGTAAAGGCTGACAAACCAGGCATAACCTCTCTAGAACACAAAGAAAGGTGAACTATGAACTGTGATCTAGTAGAAAGGTACAGATAATTAATGCAAAAGAAAAGAAACCCCACATACTTGATATTAATATTATAATATTTAATCTCTCACTGGTGCAAAAGTCTATGATATGGTTCTACTTCATCTTGTACTATGTCATCTTGTACATGTTTTCCAGGCCTCTGTAGCTGGAGGAGAGAGAGATGGACGAGGCACATTTAGTCTCAACTTCCTTTACCTGAAAGAAATACACATCACTTCCAATTATGGTCCACTGACCAGAACTAGTCAAATGATCCCAAATGAAAACTAACTACAAGGGAGGCTGGGAAATATACATGGTTGGAAAAACCATGTATACTTGGTAGCGTTAATGGTCTTTGCCACACAAAGAAATGAATTGTTAATCTTGATTAATTTAATTTTGACTATAAGACCTGGGCTATTTTGGCGTACCCAAAGACCTTAATTAGCAATTATTTCTTTCCTAATTGGTTCAAATGTAATATATTTTTAATGTTTAAGTTGAACACATGGTCTCTCTGATTTCCATAAGATAAAATTCTGATATGAAGTGATTAAGTTTCTTAAATTCTATTATAACTAAGCAAGAAAAATAATCAGTAAACTTTTTGATTAAAAAAATAAAATGAGGAAAATTCCAATATTCTTAATGAATTTTAGAAATTACTAGAGTTCATAGTTAGGGTATCAGTTTGGCAGTCTTGATAACCTTTCACAGATGAGACAATTTTAAAGGAAAGCATTATTAGGGATTTTAAGAACAGTGATGCTAGAAAAAACATGGCTTGTTCTTCAACCACAGCACAATTCCACAAGGTAGGCTAAGAGTTGGTCCAGTGGAAACCGAGAAATGCAGAGTATTTTGCCTACTCCAAAGAAAAAGGAGGAGGAAATGACCACTTCTGTGTCACTAACTGTTGGACTGAGCTGTTGCTAAGTGCTTTATGTTTATCCCATTATCATGATCACATGAGCCCTGTTTTGTAGGCATCATTTTCCCCAAGTTATAGCCAAAGAAACCAAGGCACAGAAATTTTAGATGACCAAAGTCACACAGCTAGGAAGTAGAAGGATAAGCCATAAAACTGGGTCCCTCTACACTTGATTTTCTCATTCTTTCCTCCTATGGCACATTGCCTCTCTTGTTAGAAAATAGATCATCTCTTGTACTTCATTGGTAGTGGGTGCTGGCAAGGCGGGGTGGGGTTGCTATGGTTCAAGCACTCTGTGATGGCACAAATGGAACTCAGATCATGAGCTACAGAAAAATCTGTCCCCCTTTTACAAATAAGCTGTTTGTTTTGGTCAAGGACAGTTTTTGGTTTCATGGGATGCAACTTTGTTTTCAACAACTCATTAAAGAAAGATGACTTAGTGCTCTGTTTTCTAAATCTAGTCACAGACCACAATCACTTGCAGGAAATGGAATGTTTACTTGGGTTTATTATACAAGGCTCTGGATATGAGCTGTGGGATTTTTACACCTCATAGTAACAGTATTACAATTTATTTACAACTTCATGTTGGCAGCTGCACAAACTCTTATGAAAAAGGACAATCACACCTTGGGGACCAGTAATTATAGGAAAAGGTATAAATTGGGCAAAGCAGTGTAAGCATTTGACACTTAAGTTGAAGAGAATAGAAACGGGTCTGGAAATTGGACAGAAAGCCAGTCTCTTGTTCATTATGAGGCCATGAACTAATTAAACTGAACTTGTCAGAATTGAAGGAGAAATAGATTGAACTGGATTTTGGCACTGACTGATCCCACACTCATGAAAACCAAGTTGTTTTAGTGATGTCATCATTTGGAACTTCTAACTATGATATCACTTTTGACAGAATTAATGTGGAATTAATACCATATGTACAAGCATTAATAGGCACTGACTTTGAACATTCAGTGTATCATTTGAGGTTAGTTTGCAAAGGAAAACTATGAGATATGTCTTCCTAGCATCTCCAGTTATCAGATATCAAACCCAGATTAGACATGATTTCAACACGCTTATTAGAATTCCTCTGAGAAAAATCCATATGTGTTTCTAAAAAATATTTACATACGAACATGGTTTAAAACATGCTTTAGTTGTAGTAATATTGAACTATGGGATGAGAAGATTTAAAATTAAATTCACAGTTAAAAGAAACTGCCCAGAGCTTTCTGTAATGAAATTTTGGATTTTAGTTAAAAATAAAACTAAGACGTGAGATGCTCTTATGAGTCAAAGTAGTAAGTTCTAATTTTCCAGAGTTAATGGGTTCTCTCTTCCTTTTTCTCATCAAAGTAGATACTGTTTAGGTGAAATTTATCTTTTTATGTTTATCATGACAGGTTCTTTTAAGTCTTGGGGTTGGGTGGGACATAGTAGTTTTCATTCATTAAACAGATATTTATTTAATGCCTTCTATATTTGGGCATTTAAAATAGCTCTTTAGATACCTTATAATTAATTGCTTGCATATGCATAGTAATAAAAAATGTAGAAAGCGTTATTGCATCCATGCAACACAACAACCTGGGTATGTATGAGTTAACAGATAAGCAAAGGAAGTTGAAGTGAGCTCAAGACACAACCCTGAATAAATGATGAAGCTGGGATTAAGCCAGGTATTCTCCTGAAGAGTGCAATGCAACTTCCTTAGTGGGATTCTCTGTGGGACACTTTTTATAGTTTATCTCATTGATGCTCACAACAGTCCACTTCACAGTTAAAGAAAGTGAGGCCCTTGCTGAACATAGCTGAGAATAACTGAGAATATAACTGAGGGTCTTGCTGAACATAAGTGAGAATTGAACTCATCTGTTCAGCACCAACGGCCATGCTTTTTCTAAAAATGTATCCTGACTGACTATGCTTTCTAAGAAGGTACTCTTCTTGCTTACAGGTAAGAAGTAAATAGATGCAGAAGAAGCAATTAAAGCTTATGTTCATGATAAAAAGACAATATGGTGGATTAGGAACCTGTGGTTCTAGTGTTGGCTTGTCCACATGTTCATTGCGTTGCTCTGGCAAATCCCACAGCCTCCTTTTTTTTGCTTCTCCTCTGGGATGCCAACATCTCCTCACAGGTATTCCTATGAAAACCTAAGCCAACTCCAGTAAGTACTACAAAATACTGTTTAAATGTTTGCTATTTTTACTGTGTTGTGATGTGTTTCTCACTGGGGTAGGTCAATAGTCTTTATGGGTGTGAATGATTATTCTACAAAATATACTTGGTTTCTAAAAAAGTTTTGCTATCCAGTGCAACATTTAAACAAGGGATCCCCTTTCTCTTCATAAAGGTTAGAAGGAAGGTGGAAAATGGAACCCACAATGCCCAGAAGCATGGACTTTGTAATAAGGCTAGCCCTCCAAGTTTGTCAATCACTTGCTATGGTTCTTTGCGAAAGACAAACAAATATTCTAGGCATAAGTTTCCAAAAAGTGAGAATAATAATACCTCCCTTTGTGGATTGTTGCTACACTGCTAGGGCTGCCATAACAAAGTGCAATAAACTGAGCAGGTTAGAAAAAATAAATTTATTGTCTCGTAGTTCTAGAAGCTGGAAGTCCAAGATCAAGCTGTTGGTTGGGTAGCTTTCTTCTGACAGTTGTAAGGAAAAATCTGTTCCATTCCTTTCTTCTAGCTTCTGGTGGTTTGCTGGCAATCTTTGGTATTCTTTGGCTTGTAGAATCATCACCCCAATCTCTGTCTTCATCTTCACATGATATTTTCCCTGTCTGTGTGTCTGTGTCCAAATTTACTTTTTTTTTTGTAAGGACCTAAGTCACATTGGGTTAGGGCCAACTCTGATGACATCATCTTAGCTAATTATATCTGTAAGGACCCTATACACAAATAAGATCACTGAAGGTTAGGACTGCAACATATGAATTTGGGGGGTGGGGTGGATAATTCAGCCCATGTCAGTTGTTGCACAGATAAAAATGAGATAATGCACATAAAATGCCTAGTGGCTGGTGCTCTGCGCTAGTAGGACTTCATTCCTGTTGGTTAATGATGCTTTGGAGTTAGGTGAATATAAAATGTGGAACTGATCTCTTTATGGCTCTGTACAGAAACTTTATCACAAGGACCGGAAGCAGTGTTTGTAGTCATTAATTACTGTTTTCTCACAGTTCCCTAGGACTTTTCCCCTAATGTGTGAGTTTTTGAGGGAAGTCCAACCCTTCACACAGACTAATATGTCCTGCCCAGCCACCTGCTTTGGATTCAACTCTTTTCTTCCAGACAACTCTCAGAGGTTTTGTAACAGATGTGTAAAATGTTCCAGGCTACCTTTTCATCATTTATATTGAAAAAAACTTAGATGAAAAGTTTTCCCTAATGCATTCTATACAAAGAGCATATTAGTGTTTCTTTCTAAAGAGCAGGCTAAGTTTTACAAAGAAATTACAACATAGATTTAAATGATAACAACAAAACTAACCACTTGGACACCTAATCTCATGTAGGCATGCCAATATACTAAGTTATTCATACAATATACTAAGTTATTTCATACCCTAAGAGGTAGATATTATCATTCCTATTCCATAGATGAAGAAACTGAGACTTTTATTAAATAGACTATTGAAGATCAATAGCTGGAAACTGGTCAAGGCAGGCCTCATGGTCAGTTGTGTTTGCTCAGTCCACACTCATTCCACAATCCGATAGAGAAAAGGGTAGTGTAAATGGGAGAAGGAATCCTTGTTCTCTGGGGCTCCACCTTCTGCCACTGTCATCAGTGTCTCTGAGTCTCCACTTCCTCATCAGAAAAAGGTAGACAATTAATACCATTTGCATGTTTTTTTTTTTTTTCAAGGATTGGATATGAGGACCTATGATGTAGAATTTAGCTTATGCTGGATGCTCAAAACATTTTGTTGAAGCAATAAGACAATGAACAAATGAATGAATGAGTGAGTTAGAAACTGCATAAGAAATCTGTTGAGGACTAAGCATGAGTTCATATGCAAATATCAGGGACAGTGACTGAGCATAGGTGTTAAAATTAATTTTCTTTTACTTTTGAAGATATTTAAAAGGTAGCACCTACTTCAAAAGAAACCAGTTCCAATATGGTAACACTTATTGACCATTTTCTGTGGATGAAGCAATGTGTTAAATGTTGTAAATGATGGTGTATTTACTCCCCACAGTGACCCCTTAAGGTAGATGTTACATCCACGACCAATTACAGGTGAGACCCAGAGAAGTTAAGCAATTTACCTCTGATTGCCCAGCTTGTACCTGCCACAGAGCCAGAATATGAATTCAGACAGGCTGGCTGCACAGGTGGCTCTCACCTTCCATATTCATGGCCTCTCTAGTAGAAAGATACACACACCTGAGAACAAGCGATCAAGCTTAGATTCTTGGGTTTGTTTCTTACCAGCTTGTGCAGTATTGAGCAAGATGCTTGAACTCTCTGCACCTCAGTTTCCTCCTCTGTAAAATAGAGATTGCTATCTACTGCACAAGGATGGAGTAAGAATTAAAGTGAATTAATTCCCATTAAATGCTTAGAATAGTTTCTGGTACATAGTAGGTGCTCAATTAATATTAACCACCATATATTATTTGTGACTGTTGTGCTACTTAGAGGGTTAAAGTCACAGTGGGACACTAGATAAAGACCTTTAGCCCCGTTTTCTATATTATAAAGCTTAGAGTCCCTAGTGAGATCCAAACATTTTAGTATAGGGACAGCTGGCTTGACTCAAAATCTTAGAAATTGGTAACAAAAAGTAGAATTGTATAAAGAAACAAAGCTGGGAATTTTCCTGATAAATCACATAAGCTCTCCTATTGACACAAATTTTCATTGCTTCATGTGGTCTTAGGCTTACCAATTCACCTTAAAAATGTTTTTGATAATTTTAAAATAATAAACATCATATATTAGCATTTACTGTAGTCTACACACTCTTGAAAGCACTTTGAATGCATTATTATATTTAATTCTTAAAGCAAGTCTACAAAATAATATTATTATATTCTCCATTGTATGGAAGAAGGAACTAAGACACAGAAGGTTTAAACAACTTGCCATAGTCACTTGGCTAATAAGTGAGAAAGCTAAGATTTGTTCTTTAGAAATCTAACTCAAGAACCCATTCATATAACCACTTTGATTAACTATATCTGTAGCACTAAGGTTCATATTTATCTAAATGAAAATAGCAAACAAATTTCTTTCTGATTTTATAAAATCAAAATTATTTTTAATTTCTATGTTTGGGTAATTCAAGTTTATAATACAAATGGACTATAATGCTACCCCCAAAGTGTCTGGTATAAAAAAAAAAGACAATTTATGATAGTCAAATCATAGTAGGCAAAATAAGGACGTCCAAAGATGTCCACATCTTCATCTCCACAATCTGTTATTTTACACGGAAAATAGGACTTTGAAGATGGGATTAAGTTAAAAATTTTGAGATGAGGAGATTACTCTGGATTATCTGGGTATTCACAATATAAACACAGGGTTGTAATAAGGGGGAGGCGGGAGAGTGAGAGGAGATGAGAGGATAGAAGCAGAGATGAGAGAGAAAGAGAGAGAGAAATTTGAAGATGCTATGCTGCTAGCTTTGAAGATAGAGGAAGTGGCTATGAGCCAAAGAAAGCAATCTCCCTTAAGAAGTTGGAGCTTCCAGAAGGCATGCAATTCTGCTAAGCCATTTTGGACTTCAGAATTGAAAATAATTTTTAAAAATTATACTGTTTAATCTCCTAAATTTGTGGTAATTTGTTATAATAGAAAAGGAAAATAATATATCCCCATATGGCACTATTAGTAGATTTTGTGCTGACTGTATGGCTTTTCCTCTTTATCCCCCAATCCCCATGTTTTGTTTTGTTTTTTCCCTTGCTCAAAGGTAAAAGAGAATAAGCCAGCATTTCTACTGCTAGGCATGTGGGAAAAAGATGTGAGAATATATGTGTACAAAAAACTTGCACACAAATATTTATAACAGCATTATTTATGAAAACAAAAATGTGGAAACAACCTAAATGTACATCAACTGATGAATGGATAAAAATATGTTATATATATATAATGAGATATTATTCAGTGATAAAAAGAAATTAAGTGCTAATAGACAAATGAATCTTGAAAATATTATACTAGGTAAAGGAAGCCAGTCACATTAGATCACACTGTATGCTTTCATTTATATGAAATGTCCAGAACAGGCAAATCTATGGGGACAAAAAGCATATTAATGGTTTCCAGGGGCTGGCAATAAGGAGTGGGAAGTGGGGAGTGACTACTAATGGGTATGAGGTTTCTTTGGGGGTATTGAAAATGTTCTAAAGTTAGACTGTGGTGATAGTTTTATAACTCTGTGAATATACTAAAAATTGCTGAAGTGTACACTTTCAAAGAGTGAATTTTATAATATGTGAATAATATCTCAATAAAAGTAAGAAATAAGATAAAGAAGGCAGGTATTTACAAAGTAGGTAACCCATGCTTTGTTTGACTGGTGTATCAGTAAAGGATCTTCAGAGAAACAGAACACACACACACACACACACACACACACACACACACACACACATATATATATATTATAACTATATTATATATATATATATGTATATATATATATATATATATATATATAATATGTCCTAAATATATAACAATGTTTGTTTCTTTCACTGGTACAGAAGAAAGCAATTTAAGCGAGCTATTTCCTAAAACACATGACCCTGAAAAGCCCAATGCTGTAGTTAAGAAAAGACCATCTATATTATAGAAATACCATTTCTGGTAGTTCTGACATGAGCTAAGCAATAACATCCCAATTTTCAGTGTGAAAAGTTGATGCCTTGTTCAAATTCGGATAACCTCCAGCTTGGTATAGAATACATGAAAACCATGTCATCCAAGATTTTACTCACCCGAAGGACCAAAATATTTTTGCTGGCCCCAGTTCACCTTCTCTCACACATTTTATAATGTGTGGTATTTTAATCAGAGTCAACCTGCCACACTTTCAGAATAGAAGCTTTGGAAATGCCCAGTATCTTTTTTCTTTCAGCATTTAACTCTTTAAGAACATATATACTCCTTTCTTCATTGTATGCCCCACAGAAAATTAAACACTGAAGAGATTCTTGAAAAGTTAAAACTGCACTTAATGCATGCATATCAAAAAAACAAGGAAGGAGATTCTGTCATTTAAAAAAATAAGGCAGGTTTATACTATACAAGGATGACATTGATTATGAAAAGAATAGGGATAATGACTTCATCCAGAGTGCTTTGACGGTAAAACAAAGGAAATATATGGTTGCCAGGGCTTGGGGAAAGAACGGGAGGGTAGGAAAGGTGTCTGCAGCAACATAAATGGTCTGGGAGATCTTGAAGTTCTGGGCTTGTTTTGAGCCTTCTTGTTAACCAACTCATTGATGGTTTTGATCTTGGTTCACCTGCTGACCCATGTTCTCAAGCTCACTCTTTCTCAGAAGTGCTCTGCCAATCCCGAACTCCTCTTGACAACTAGGATTTGACTGGTAGGAATCTGGAGAAATATCATGAGTATCGCCTCTGGCCTCTCATGTTGCCTCACTCAGCTATTCCTGAAGGGTTTTCTGATGTTTGATTCATGAAAGAGAGACTGAACTCACATCCTCTGGTCCCATTCTCCCTCCCTTTCTCTCTTGGAAACCAGATTCCCACTGGGAGAACTTGCTGTCTCTGTTGCTCCAAGCAGGATCATTTTTACAAAGATTTCCCTCCTGCACGGTAGTCCAGCAAAGCTTGTAGTGGAGTGTGCAAGACTATATGTAATTTTGGAGTTTATTGTGAGAAGTTTTAGTTTCTCATAGATCTAGCCTTTATTAAAAATAAAGTTGGTGTTTTATCTCTCATCTGCCAACGTCCTAATTTTGTGCACAGTTGCTTTAGAACTCGAGTAAGAAAGAGACATGCTATTTGTCAGGAGCCCTGGAGGACCTTGATCTGCCTCTTGTCTTTAACCTGGTTATTCTATTCTCAGCACATTTACCTCATAGTGTCCATTCCTGGCACAAAACTCTGCAAAATTGGATGATGTGCACATTTTAGGAAGAATTGTCTAACAGGTATGTGATCGTGACCCTTTGGTTCATTGTCATTTATTTCTGTCTTTTAAAAACTAGGATTTAAATTGGACACTTGTTCTAATAAAAATATAAATTTGGGAGGCCCGTTAATGAATCTAGTTGGTCATTCTATGAATATGAACATTTATTAAGCACTTACAACATGCCATATATTGAGCATAGAATATAGTCCTGGTCCTCAAAGGTCTGCCATTCTAATGGGAGTTACAGTACCCCAAAGTGATGATTATACCAAGGTTATAAGCTCAGAGATAGATACATGGAGAACATTCTATCAAAAATGGTTTGATCAAAATGATGTAATAAGGAGCTTCTATTCCAGTTGCAGGCATATTTGGCCTAAAGATATATGTCATAACCTACCATAAATCAGAACAGCCTAATTCTTGAATTGTAAAATATGATCAGAACTAGAATGATGGAAGCCTCTTTAAGAGTATGGATTTTGTTTTATTATTATTATTATTATTAATTATTATTATTATTTTCCTTCACCTTAGGAGCATACTTGGCACATAACAGGATATGTATATTTTGTTTCATCCATTCATCATCCATTCATCCATATTTTTCACAAGTATCTGAGTGTACCCTGAAAAATGCTCAGTATATAGTTAAAAGTGACAGAACATCTTGTTTTATGGAGTTTATTAATGCTAGACTTCTAAAACCCCTTTTATTTAAATACATTCACATTTTAATGCACACGCCTGAATACTTACTGTTATAAATTATATACAATATAGTTACACATTATAAATATCACTTAATGTTTCTGTGGCTGTCCCCTCCCATAGGATGTTTATATCTCCCTTGTAAATTATTATTTTTATTTCCAATTCATTGATGTAGAGTTTTACATATAAGAGGAGGAATAATCACAGAATGCTGATGGTCTAGCCTCTAGTCCTAGACCCAAACCAAGGAAAAACCAAGTTAAACATTATTTAGACAAGATTCTAGAAGCATATTTAACATTTCTGAAAAGTAAATTAAATTTCAATAGAAAAGATATAAGTAAATACATTTAATTTTATTGTTTAGATTGTTTCAGACTAGGAGTCAATAATAATTTTCATAAAAGAGCTACCAAGGGTTAAATCCCTTCCACTGAGTTGAATCTCTAGGTGATAATTGCCAGTGGGAGGCTCAAAGCTCTGGACAGCTTCACTACCATATTTGAGGCTTTTTTCTCTGTGACAGGTGAGTCTGATGAGGGTGCACATATTCTTGCACAGGCTGCAATGATTTTTAAGGGAAGACTCTGATCTCCCCTCACTAAGGAGGTTCCACTTTTGATGCCCCCCCTCCCTGACCTGACTTAGATGCAGCTCTTTGTAGTCAGTCCTCCTATTGGGCCACTTCCCAGGGTGTGAGAGGCCTCTAGTAGAGTTGGTCAAGGTCAGTTCTAGGATGTTTATTCCTCTTTTTTGGGGGGGAGGGGATACCAGAGGATGGACATTTTTATTTTAAATCCCCAAAACAAGATGCGTTGTTACAGCCAATTATTTTCAGACAGTGATGTCTTCTCTTAAATCCACCTTTCTAAGAAAAATCCCCCTTAAAGATGGCAAGATGCATTAACCCTTCTGAGGGATGGGATGATGGATGAAGGGATGTCAGGGAGGGAGGCTGGAAAGAAGGGAACTGGGACAGAGCAGGTAGGATTAGTATTGGTTCAGAGGGAGGACATGTCTTTATCTGAGACAGAAGGGAAGATGGAAGACAAAGACATAGAAATACAAAGCAGAGACAAGTTGGAGATTATTTTTTTCTGTAGACTAAAGTAATTGTGAAGTACTTAGGTTCAGATTTGTGTCAGCTGCTAAAATAATGCTGTGTAACAAATTGCCCCAAAACTCAGTAGAATACAACAATAAATATTTATTTCTAGCTCATTGGCAGGGATCAGATTATCTAGGATGGCCCTGGCAGGGCTTGACTGGACTCACTCATGAGTCTGAAGTTTTGCTTGGCTTGCTCATGTGTGTGTAGGGTGGCTCTGCTCCACTTGTTCCTCATCTTCTCATGGGGCCAGTGGACTGGCCTGGGTATATCTTTTGCACAGCTAGAGAAGAAAGCAGGAGAGGCAACCTCAATTGTACAAGCCTTTTTTTGAGCCTGCTTGTATCATACTCATCAACATCACATTGCCCTAAAGCAAGGTCATTGTGGGATATACTCTGAGGCTACATGGCATGGATATGGGGCTGGGAAGAACTGGGACCATTCTGCTGCTCTACCAAAACATTGTTTACTCTTACCTGTCCTCTGCCCTATCTCCAAAGCTCTTAGTAATTTTGACACTTAAAAAAATATAGCAATGTTCCTACAATGATATTAATTCCTAGAGTTTGAGAATTCTCAAAATAATCTTCTAGCCACTAATCAAACAGCAAAGTAAAGAATGTTCTATTTAAAGAGGACTTTAGAGCCTATTGATTTCCATTGGTTTATGTTACAGATAGGGAAATTGAAGACAGGAGAAATGATTAGTGGGAGAGCTGGTATTAGAATGTGAATTCCAGTCCATTAAACATTCCACTTGATTTTGGACTCTATGCAGCTCTGTAATGGCAGAAAGAATTAGGACCCCATTTTACAGATTGTTAGCTAAGAGGTAAAGTTACATCCCAGGAATCGGATAGCCATTCCGGGCCTCTCCATTTTATTTGACCAGTTGTACATTCTGTGTTCCTTCTCTCACCATAGGGCACTGAACTAATTTTGAAGGAGGAAGAAGTGAACATTCATTTGGAAGCCACAATGCAGTGAAACTGAGGTGTGATACAGAACTTACAAATTAGATATTAGCTTGTAATATGATCTGGCCATGAGGAAAGCCTACACTGGTGGGGCCGGCCTGTGCTAGGAGTCGAGCTGCAGGAAGGGGAATAATTCCCTTTTATATGGCACTGGTGAGACTGCACCTGGAAAACAGGCCTCTGCTCCAAGCATTGGTACCCAGGCCATGTGGATGGGGAGAAGGAAACTGTGATTCATTTGTAGCTGGAGGAAATGACCTGGGGGGGGAGAGATTAAAGAGCTTAATGGGCTTGCCTTCCTTTTCAACAAGGGACCCCTGACAGTTGAGAAGCCTGGTGGCTGGTCCACTGTTCGAGGTCTTTGGGTCTTTGTGGTAGAAGGTCCTACAAGATCTGGCCCTACTGTTCCAGTCCCACTTCATGTCCCACCATCCCCTCTTTTTATGTTTCTTTCCCCTGTCTGGATTCTTAGCTTCTCAAATTTTGCAAAATCTTTCCTACATTTGGGCTTTTGTACCTATATCTCCTTTTTCCTAGCAGCTGCCTCCTGCCATCCCTTTTCCATATCAGCCACAATGTCACTTTCCCAGTGAGAATTGCCTGAACTCCCTGGCAGGGTGAGGGCTTCCTGTTACCTGCTCTCCTAACACCTGCATATCTCACCTTCAGTGGCTTACTCAGGGTGTTTCTTATGGTATCAGAAGCTGTGTCTATTTTGTCCACTGTTGTATTATATCCCTGGCACATTGCAAGGGTTAGTAAATATCTGCCAAGGGAATGAAGAGTAATCAGCAGATCGGTGGTGGCAGTTCATCAGTCCTTTGGGCTTTTGCTTGTGCTGAGTTACCTGCTTGGGATGCACTGCTTTGTTCTTGGACCTGTCCAAAGACAGCAAGAGGAGCACTGGGTGAAGATACAGAAAATGTGACTCCAGTTCTGTCTCTCTTGCTTATCAGTCACATGATCGAAGGGAAATCACTGACCCTCTCCAAGCCTTGGTAAACTAGAGATAGTAATGCCTTTCCTGCAGGGATGTGAAGATTAAATGCAACATCCCTTCACAACTTTAAATGGTTTTTAAAACACATTTTAAATGGTTAATTGCATGTTCACAAATACAAGGTCAGACTTACTTCTACTGTTCTTTACCAGTTATGTTACAATTTCTTTGAACATTTGTTTCTTCTCTTGAGATATGGAATGATCATATCTGTCCCACATCCAGAGCTCTGGGGTCTGGGAAAGGGAAGTGGGGCAAATGGAAGATGGTGGTGAGAACATGGTCAGCATGGACAGGGGTACCACACCCTCCCCACCAGGCTCTATGCCACCCCTTCTATCATTGGACTAACATGACTTGTAAGGTACAGAGATCCCCATGTATTCAGGGATGTAGAACTGGCAAATACACTTAATTAAATGTGAATTGAATTTCTTCAATAGAGTATATGAGGGCTGGGGGTGTCTCAGAGTCAGCAGTTTTCATCACTTTTGCAGCTGCTGGTTACTCACATGCCTGGTAGCACTGCCACCCCCTGCCCTGGGTGGCAGTGCCTTGCTCATAGTAACTGTCATCTGTATTTGGCAATAAGAAATAAATAATTGCCATTTAAAACAAAAACTGATTCTAGCCTCATTCACTCCTCAAGGAGTGATCAAGTTAATTCAATCTCAGGAACATGATTATCTTACTTAGAAAAGCACACTGGTGAGTGGGTCAGGCTGAGAAAATGACCTGTGGACTTGTTCTGCATTGAAGCATGTGGTTGAAAGCATGGATCCTGAGTCATACAGCCGGGGGTGGAATGCTGGGGTCACTTCTCAGTGACAAGGCCCTCAGGCTCTCAGTTTATGCTTTTCTTGTCTCAGATATGGGAGGGGAATTGTTCCTGCCTCAGTGGATTCTTGTGTATTTACCTGAGGTAAATACCTAAAGAGTTTAGATCAGTACCTGGCAAGCAGTGATTGAACGATAGATACTAGGTTTTTTTTTTTTTGTAATTACAATCGATCCTCATTATTCATGCGTTCTGTATTTGCATATTAACCTACCTGTTAAAGTGTACTGTAACACCAAAATCAATACAGTAGAAACCCTACATACAAAGGAGTTCCATTCTGAGAGTACGTTCATAAGTCCAATTTGTAGGTAAGTTCAACAAAGTTAGCGTAGGTACCCAACTAATACGATCAGCTATATAGTACTGCACTGTATTTTTTTTAACATCTTTATTGGAGTATAATTGCTTTACAATGGTGTTAGTTTCTGTTTTATAACAAGGTGAATCAGTTATACATATACATATATCCCCATATCTCTTCCCTCTTGCATCTCCTTCCCTCCCACACTCCCTATCCCACCCCTCTAGGTGGTCAGAAAGTACTGAGCTGATCTCCCTGTGCTATGTGGCTGCTTCCCACTAGCTATCTATTTTACGTTTGGTAGTGTATATATGTCCATGCCTCTCACTTTGTCTCAGTTTACCCTTCCCCTTCCCCATATCCTCAAGTCCATTCTCTAATAGGTCTGTGTCTTTATTCCCGTCTTGCCCCTAGGTTCTTCATGACCATTTCTTTTTTCTTGGGTTCCATATATATGTGATTTTCTCTTTCTGACTTACATCACTCTGTATGACAGACTCTAGGTCCATCCACCTCACATCAAAATACTCAATTTCTTTTTATGGCTGAGTAATATTCCATTGTATATATGTGCCACATCTTCTTTATCCATTCATCTGTTGATGGACACTTAGGCAGCTTCCATGTCCTGGCTATTGTAAATAGAGCTGCAATGAACATTGTGGTACATGACTCTTTTTGAATTATGGTTTTTCTCAGGGTATATACCCAGTAGTGGGATTGCTGGGTCATATGGTAGTTCTACACTTAGATTTTTAAGGAACCTCCATACTGTTCTCCATAGTGGCTGTATCAATTTACATTCCAACCAACAGTGCAAGAGGGTTCCCTTTTCTCCACACCCTCTCCAGTGTTTATTGTTTGTAGATTTTTTGATGATGGCCATTCTGACCCATGTGAGATAATATCTCATTGTAGTTTTGATTTGCATTTCTCTAATGATTAGTGATGTTGAGCAACCTTTCATATGTTTGTTGGCAATCTGTATGTCTTCTTTGGAGAACTGTCTATTTAGGTCTTCTGCCCATTTTTGGATTGGGTTGTTTGCTTTTTGATATTGAGCTGCTTGTAAATTTTGGAGATTAATCCTTTGTCAGTTGCTTCATTTGGAAATATTTTCTCCCATTCTGAGGGCTGTCTTTTGGTCTTGTTTATGGTTTCCTTTGCTGTGCAAAAGCTTTTAAGTTTCATTAGGTCCCATTTGTTTATTTTGGTTTTTATTTTCATTCCTCTAGGAGGTGGGTCAAAAAGGATATTGCTGTGATTTATGTCATGGAGTGTTTTGCCTATGTTTTCCTCTAAGAGTTTAATAGTGTATGGCCTTACATAGTTTTCACATAAATAATACATAAAAAATGAACAAACACAAAAAATAAAGAAAATACTTTTAGTCTTACAGTACAGTACCTTGAAAAGTACAGTAGTACACTACAACAGCTGGCATACAGGGGCTGGCATAGAGTGAACAGGAAAGAAGAGTTACTGACTGGAGGAGGGAGAGGAGGTGGAAGATGGTAGAGCTGAGGGGTCATCAGCAATAGGAGATGGAGGGCAAGCTGCAATTTCACTCACGCCTGACATTAATGGCACAGGTTCTGGCTCCTTGCTGGATTCAATTCTATCTACCCTCTTGAACAAATGATCTAGTGATATCTGGATATTACCTCTTTTTTTCTCCTCATAGATGACATGGTGGCACTGGATTGCATTCCGAACAGCCACTGCAACCTTCGTGTGTGGTTTTACGTTCCAGTCCTGTGCCTCAAAAACTAACAGTACCACTTCAACTAAAGAAAATCCCCTTGCCATTTCCTGTGTCATGAATCATTTTGGTTCTTCATTTACTTCTTCCTCTCGTCTCTCTTCCTCCTTTCTCTGGGGCTCCAATTCCATCAGATCTCCATTAGTAAGCTCTTCGTGTTGCACAGCAAGGAGTTCAATGAAGTTGTCCTCTGCAGACCTAGCTTGAAATAAAGATACTGTACTACTGTACTCTATACAGTATTGTACAGTAAAGTACACAAAAGCACAATCACTTGTAGAGGATGCATGCAAGTGACAATGTACACCAGACATGTGAACTAACTTACATGATTGAACATGTGAACGCATATTCGCATCTTTGAAAGTTCACCACTTGAAGGTTCGTATGTAGGGGACTTACTATACTCATGGTGCTTTCGCAGTCATTTGTGAAGGTACACAGAATGGTAACAGGTTTGAGTCACCTCTCATGTATGTTTCCAAGTGGGGTCGAACAAAGCTCTGCTTTCTTGTTCCAGATCGTACTGTAGACAAGTGTCTTTCCCATAGTCTATTCAGTGCTATGCTTTTCCTGTTTTTGTGTTTTTTCTTGGTTTTAGCTATTTAAATGGACCCCTAAGCTTAGTACTCAAGTGCTGTCTAGTGTTTCTAAGTGCAAGGAGAATGATGTGGCTTACAGAGAATATACATGCATTAGATAAACTTCATTCAGGTTTCTTTATAGTGCTGTTGGCTGTGAGTTCAATGTAAATGAAAAAAACAGCATATATTAAATAAGGTGTCTTTAAATAGAGACACATATAAAATAAATCCATTTATGGATCAGTTGATGAAAAATTTGTGACCAGAGGATTATAGGCACATAACCTTGTATTTCCCCTAGGAGTGATGGCTCAGTTCAATAAATCAGTCTTTGTAGTAATTTTATAAAACATAACTACCACAAATAATGAACATCTACTGTACTTTGATATCCATTCTCCCAAGAAAAGAATTGAGTAGTTAGAGTTTGCAAGAACGAGGAAGATATAAGTGATCTCCCTCTCTCTCTGTCTCTCTCTCAAAATATAGATAGATGCAGATCCCAAGAACTGATGGGAGCCCACAGAAGGATGCAGACTATGAAAATTCACTCTGACTGGGAATGGCCCATACGTGAAGAAAAGTATCTTTATCTTGGTGAGACGGGTAATCAATTCTGACCAGCAGCGGTTTTTCCTGGCCCCCACCTCTGGTCAGGAATCAGCCCGTTTCTCCTGGAAAGTAAATGCACCAAGTCGGTTTGTAGTTAATACAGACCCTGATGTCCTGCTACTTTCTGATACAAGTGTAGTCTGATCCATACTCATAGGTCACTTTAGAAAATTGGCAGAAATGAAAGCAGGTTTTTCCTGCATACTCTTACATTGGCTTTAGCATCTGAGAGGGGAAATGGTTGTATTCATGCTAGTTATTCATGCCGTCCAGTTGAATGACCTAAGGAAAACAATGACTTCATGTTTCTGCTAAGTCCCTTCACTTAAACTAAAGAACAGAACTATTTGTTGTTTCTGCTCAACATCATTATGTAGGGTCATTTTCTTAAGACATTAGTGAACCTTTAGCAATTTCTGTCTAAGGATTGTACTGTCTGAAACAGACTATAAAGTACCTTGGGGACTTGAAAAGAAAATGTGACCCTAGAAACTAAGAATGCTTGGGGATGTCCATATTGGGCCCTCAAGTTGGAGCCATTTTGGCTGCTAATGCTATTTTATATATTGCAAATAATTGTGATTTTTCAGTTTGAGGCCAGCAACAGAAATGCAAATGCTGGGCTCCTAAAATAATCTTAGTTCACAATTCCCTCCCACCAGACGTTTTCTCTCTTCTGCTTTGTGCACATCTCAGACTGTATTTCATTTATTCATTCCCTTTTACCTCTGTTGAGAATTTATTATATAGAATGAGCTCTAAATAGCTTGGTGATGAGGGGACACAGTCCTACTATATAGAGACAGTTTTATTCAGTATAGTTATTTTATCTTAGGTCTACTAGAAGTTTTCTCTACATCTCCATCCATTCTGCATTCTTCCCCTCTTACCTCATTTAGTAACTATTGGTCAAGTGACTTTGGAATAAGAGAGAGTAGGATTAGAGAATTAAATGTCAATCGTGTACACACTTTTATTTTTTAAACAGATAACCAGCAAGGACCTACTGATAGAACAGGGAACTCTGCTCAATATTATGTAATAGCCTAAATGGAAAAAGAATCTAAAAAACAATAGATACATGTATATGTATAACTGAAACACTTTGCAGTACATCTGAAAATAGCACAAATTGTTAATCAACTACACTCCAATATAAAATAATTTTTTTTAATCAGTCAATAATGACAGTCTCTGTCTTCCAGTAATCCACAGTGTAGTGAATTTGCATCTTATTCCTTCAAATAACATCCTAGTCTTTGTATTTTATTCTTCTTAACTATGCATCTTCATGTGTGAGCATGTCTTGATTTTTTTAACATCTCTATTGGAGTATAATTGCTTTACAATGATGTGTCAGTTTCTGCTTTATAACAAAGTGAATCAGCTATACGTATACATATATCCCTAATCTCCTCCCTCTTGTGTCTCTCTCCCACCCTCCCTATCCCAACCCTCTAGGTGGTCACAAAGCAACAGATGATCTCCCTGTGCTATGCGGCTATTTCCAACAGCTATCTATTTTACATTTGGTAGTGTACATATGTCCATGCCACTCTCCCACTTCATCCCAGATTACACTTCTCCCTCGCATGTCTTCAAGTCCATTCTCTACATCTGCATCTTTACTCTGGTCCTGCACCTAGGTTCTTCAGAAACATTTTTTTTTTAATAACTCTACATATATGTGTTAGCATATGGTATTTGTTTTACTCTTTCTGACTTACTTCACTCTGTATGACAGACTCTAGGTCCATCCCCCTCATTACAAATAACTCAGTTTCGTCTCTTTTTATGGCTGAGTTATATTCCATTGTATATATGTGCAACATCTTCTTTATCCATTCATCTGTCGATGGACACTTAGGCAGCTTCCATAACCTGGCTACTGTAAATAGAGCTGCAGTGAACATTGTGGTACATGACTTTTTTTGAATTATGGTTTTCTCAGGATATATGCCCAGTAGTAGGATTGCTGAGTCGTATGGTATTTCTATTTTTAGTTTTTTAAGGAACTTCCATACTATTCTCCATAGTGGCTGTATCAATTTAAAATTCCACCAACAATGCAAGAGAGTTCCACCCACTCCAGAATTTACTGTTTGTAGATGTTTTGTTGATGGCCATTCTGACCTGTGTAAGGTGATATCTCATTGTAGTTTTCATTTGCATTTCTCTAATGATTAGTGATGTTGAGCATCTGTTCATATGTTTGTTGGCAATCTGTATATATTCTTTGGAGAAATGTCTATTTAGGTCTTCTGCCCATTTTTGGATTGGCTTTTTGTTTTTTGATATTGAGCTGTGTGAACTGCTTGTAAATTTTGGAGATTAATCTTTTGTCAGTTGCTTCGTTGGCAAATAATTTCTCCAATTCTGAGGGTTGTCTTTTCGTCTTGTTTATGTTTCTTTTGTGTGCAAAAGCTTTGTAGTTTCATTAGGTCCCATTTCTTTATTTTTCTTTTTATTTCCATTTCTCTAGGAGGTGGGTCAAAAAGCATCTTGCTGTGATTTAAGTCATAGAGTGTTCTGCCTGTGTTTTCCTCTAATAGTTTTATAGTGTCTGGCTTACATTTAGGTCTCTAATCCATTTTGAGTTTCTTTCTGTGTATGGTGTTAGGGAGTGTTCTAATTTCATTCTTTTATATGTAGCTTTCCAGTTTTGCCAACAACACTTATTGAAGAGGCTGTCTTTTCTCCATTGTGTATTTCTGCCTCCTTGATCAAACATAAGGTGACCATTGTGTGTGGATTTTTCTCTGGGTTTTCTATCCTGTTCCATTGATCTATATTTCTGTTTTTCTGCCAGTACCATCATGTCTTGATTACTGTAGCTTTGTAGTATAGTCTGAAGTATGGGAGGCTGATTCCTCCAACTGTTTTTGTTCTCAGGATTGCTTTGGCTATTTGGGTTCTTTTGTGTTTCCATACAAATTGTGAACTGTTTTGCTCTAGTTCTGTGAAAAATGCCATTGGTAGTTTGATAGGGATTTCATTGAATCTGTAGATTGCTTTGGGTAGTATAGTCATTTTCACAATGTTGATTCTTCCAATCCAAGAACATGGTATATCTCTCTATCTCTTTGTATCATCTTTAATTTCTTTCATCAATGTCTTATACTTTTCGGCATACAGGTCTTTTGTCTCCGTAGGTAGGTTTATTCCTAGGTATTTTATTCTTATTTTTTGCAATGGTAAATGGGAGTGGTTTCTTAAATTCTCTTTCAGATTTTTCATTATTAGTGTATAGGAATGCAAGAGATTTCTGTGCATTAATTCTGTATGCTGCCACTTTACCAAATTCATTGATTAGCTCTAGTAGTTTTCTAGTAACATCTTTAAGATTCCCTATGTATGGTATCATGTCATCTGCAAAGAGTGACAGCCTTATTTCTTCCTTTCCGATTTGAATACCTTTTATTTCTTTTTCTTCTCTGATTGCTGTGGCTAAAACTTCCAAAACTATGTTGAATAAGAGTGGTGAGAGTGGGCAACCTTGTCTTGCTCCTGATCTTAGTGGAAATGGTTTCAGTTTTTCACCATTGAGGACAATGTTGGCTACAGGTTTGTCATATATCACCTTTATTATATTGAGGAAAGTTCCCTCTGTGCCTACTATCTGGAGGGGTTTTATCATAAATGCATGTTGAATATTGTCAAAAGCTTTTTCTGCATCTATTGAGATGATCATAGGTTTTTTTCCCTTGTATTTGATAATATGGCTTATCACATTGATTGATTTATGTATATTGAAGAACCCTTGGGTTCCTGGGATAAACCCCACTTGATCATGTAGTATGATCCTTTTAATGTGGTGTTGGATTCTGTTTGCTAGTAATTTGTTGGGGATTTTTGCCTCTATGTCATCAGTGATTTGGGTCTGTAATCTTCTTTCTTTTTGATGTCTTTGGTTTTGGTATCAGGGTGATGGTGGCCTCATAGAATGAGTTTGGGAGTGTTCCTGCCTCTGCTGTATTTTGGAAGAGTTTGTGAAGGATAGGTGTTAGGTCTTCTCTAAATATTTGATAGAATTAGCCTCTGAAGCCATCTGGTCCTGGGCTTTTGTTTGTTGGAAGAGTTTTGATAACAGTCTCAATATCAGTGCCTATGACTGATCTGTTTATGTTTTCTATTTCTTCCTGGTTCAGCTGCAGAAGGTTGTGCTTTTCTAAGAATTTGTCCGTTTCTTCCAGGTGTCCATTTTATTGACATATAGGTGCTTGTAGTAATCACTCATGATCCTTTGTATTTCTGCAGTGTCGGTTGTTACTTCTGCTTTTTCATTTCTAATTCTATTGACTTGAGTCTTCCTTTTTTTCTTAATGAGTCTGGCTAACAGTTTATCAATTTTGTTTATCTTCTCCAAGAACCAGCTTTTAGTTTTATTGATCTTTGCTATTTTTTTCTTTCATTGCTTTGTCATTTATTTCTTATCTGATCTTTATGATTTCTTTCCTTCTGCTAAATTTGGGGGTTTTTTGTTCTTCTTTCTCTAATTGCAAAAGATGTAAGGTTAGGTTATTTATTTGAGATGTTTCTTTTTTTTTTTGGATGTAGGCTTATATTGCTATAAACTTTCCTCTTAGAACTGCTTTTGCTGCATCCTATAGGTTTTGGGTTGTCGTGTTTTCATTGTAATTTGTTTCTAGGTATTTTTTGATTCCCTCTCTGATTTCTTCAGTGATCTCTTGGTTTTTTAGTCATGTATTGTTTAGCTTCCACGTGTTTGTTTTTCGTTTGTTTTTTTCCTGTAATTGATATTGAGTCAGATACTGTTATGGTTGGAAAAGATACTTGATATGATTTCGAATTTCTTAAATTTACCAAGGCTTGATTTGTGATCCAAGATATGATCTCTCCTGGAGAATGTACCATTAGCACTTGAGATGAAAATTTATTCTGTTGTTTTTGGATGGAATGTCCTATAAATATCAATTAAGTCTGTCTTATTTAATGTATCATTTAAAGATTGTTTTTCCTTATTTATTTTCATTTTAGATGATCTGTCCACTAGTGAAAGTGTGGTGTTAAAGTCCCCTAATATGATTGTGTTACTGTCAGTTTCCCCTTTTATGGCTGTTAGCATTTGCCTTATGTATTGAGGTGCTCCTATGTTGGGTGCATAAATATTTACAATTGTTATATCTTCTTCTTGGATCGATCTCTTGATAATTACGCAGTGTCCTTCTTTGTCTCTTGTAATAGTCTTTATTTTAAAGTCTATTTTGTCTGATATGAGAATTGCCACCCCAGCTTCTTTTGATTTCCATCTGCATGGAATATCTTTTTCCATCCCCTCACTTTCAGTCTGTATCTGTTCCTAGGTCTGAAGTGGGTCTCCTGTAGACCGCATATATATGGGTGTTGTTTTTGTATCCATTCAGCCAATCTGTGTTCTCTGGTGGAGCATTTAATCCATTTACATTTAAGGTAGTTATCAATATGTATATTCGTATTACAATTTTCTTAATTGTTTTGGGTTTGTTTTTGTAGGTGTTTTCCTTCTCTTGTGTTTCCTGCTTAAAGAAGTTCCTTTAGCATTTGTTGTAAAGCTGGTTTGATGGTGCTGAATTCTGTTAGCCTGTGTTTGTCTGTAAAGCTTTTAATTTCTCCATCAAGTCTGAATGAGATCCTTGCTGGGTAGAGTAATCTTGGTTGTAGGTTTTTCCCTTCACCTCTTTAAATATGTCCTGCCACTCCCTTCTGGCTTGCAGAATTTCTGCTGAAAGATCAGCTGTTAACCTTATGGGGATTCCCTTGTATGTCATTTGTTGCTTTACCCTTGCTGCTTTTAATATTTTGTCTTTGTATTTAATTTTTGATAGTTTGATTAATATGTGTCTTGGCATGTTTCTCCTTGGATTTATCCTGTATTGGACTCTCTGTGCTTCCTGGAGTTGATTAACTATTTCCTTCCCCACATTAGGGAAGTTTTCAACTACAATCTCTTCAAATACTTTCTCAGTCCATTTCTTTTTCTCTTCTTCTTCTGGGACCTCTATAATTCACACGTTTGTGCATTTCATGTTGCCCCAGAGGTCTCTGAGACTGTCCATAATTCTTTTCATTCTTTTTTTCTGCTCTGTGACAGTTATTTCCAATATTTTATCTTCCAGGTCCCTTATCCATTCTTCTGCCTCTGTTATTCTGCTATTGATTTCTTCTAGAGAATTTTTAATTTCATTTATTGTGTTGTTCATCGTTGTTTGTTTGCTCTTTATTTCTTCTATATCCTTGTTAAACATGTCTTGTATTTTCTCCATTTTATTTCCACGATTTTGCATCACCTTTACTATCACAACTCTGAATTCTTTTTCAGGTAGACTGCCTATTTTCTCTTCATTTGTTTCACCTGGTGGGTTTTTATCTTGCTCCTTCATCTGCTGTGTGTTTCTCTGTCTTCTCATTTTGCTTAACTTACTGTGTTTGGGATCTCCTTTTTGTGGGGTGCAGGTTCATAGTTCCCATTGTTTTTGTTTTCTGCCCCGAGTGGGTAATGTTGTTTCAGTGATTTGTTTAGGCTTCCTGGTGGAGGGGACTGGTGCCTGTGTTCTGACGTTTGAGGCTGGATCTTTTCTTTCTGATGAACAGGACCATGTCCAGTGGTGTGTTTTGGGGTGTCTGTGACCTATTTTGATTTTAGGCAGCGCCTCTATTAATGGGTGGTGTTGTGTTCCTGTCTTGCTTGTTGTTTGGCATAAGGTGTTCTGCACTGTAGCTTGCTGGTCATTGAATGGAGCTGGGTCTTATTGTTGAGATGGAGATCTCTGGGAAAGCTTTCACTGTTTGATATTATGTGGAGCCAGCAGGTTTCTTGTAGACCAAGTTCCTGAACTTGGTTTTCCCACCTCAGAGGCACAGGCGTGACACCAGGCTGGAGCACCAAGAACCTGTCAGCCACACAGCTCACCCTTTGGACAGCCAACAGGATCTCAAATTACCACAAGGCCTTTTCAGGAACAAGTTGCCTATCATTTCAAATTTAGCTGCATGTCTCTTTCCCATTCTGGAAGTCAGAAGTCCTAAAAATCAAGCTGTTATCAGAACTGTATTCCTTCTGGAAGCCCTAGGGGAGAATTCCTTTCCTTGTGTTTTCCATGGCCCTATTTTTAGAAGTACAATTTTTATGAACATTTTTCCAAATTGAAAGCTTTGATTAGACTCCTATATCTCTTTTCCAGTAAAGAGAGGATGGAGAGAGAAGCAGATCTTTTATTCAGATTGGTCCCATCATAAAACCACTTGTAGAGTAGAGCTGAGATCTCTTATATGGCAGGGAAGGCAGAAGCAGGTTCACCATTTCCAGGCACAGATTATTCAAACACCTTAAGTGCCAAGAGAGTGGTGGTGATCATACTCACAGAACTGGGAACTGTTACCAAGAAGCCTCAGACCTCCATCTCTTGACTTTTGTAATTATTTCTCAACTCTTCCATCCACTCTCTGCCTAGGCAATTTCACTCCACTTCCATGGCTTGTATTATCAGTCCTTTAATCACCTCCAAATACACCCCTTTAATCCTGACCTCTGTCTTTGCCAAGGTCTGGACCTGTATTTCCATCTGTCTGTTGTGCATTTTTCCTTGGGTAAGACCAACAAATTACTACATGCTGTGCTCCTTATGAAGAAGGGGATTAGGAAGGAGACTACTAATTGAATGACAAACCAAGTTCATGATACATGACTTTAAGAAACTGTAGGAAATTTAAAAATCCAAGAATTCCATTGTTTTTATAAAATATTTCAGTAATGTAAGTATTTGAGAAGACACAGGAAAACATGAATTAAAATGGGATTTTTATGATGAATAATGGAAAAGTTGCTGGTGTTTTCGTTTTCTTAAACAATTACTCTAAGTCAAAGAAGCGGATACATTTAAGAACAAATAAAAACTTTGAGCCTAACATTCCTTCCAAAGGAAAAATGCAAATTTCAAAGTGAGTACACTAAAGCTCTCCATTGTGTATTAAGTGTATTTCTATAATCCCGCTATCAGAGAGCTTATAGTAAATTCTTGTGTTTGATCTAAAGATTTCAGATAAATGACTCAACAAGTTTAAATTGAAATCTTTATCCACCCCCTCCTTACATGCACCTGTTTTGTCTCCTCTTCTCACAGTCTTGGTTGATGGCACCATGAAAGTAATATATGTACATTCTTTGAAAAACTGAATGTCACTAGTAAGTAAAAAATTAACACCATTCCCTATTCCTTCCAGAGTCCCACTCCTTAGCAGGATTGTTTATGTTTGTATTTCTTCTAATTGTTACTAAAATAAATTGAACAATTTATTTTTACATATTTCTCTGTTGACACTTTGCTGAGAAAATTTAGGACTTTGGGTCACATGCACTATCCTGTTTTGTTGAATGTTATAATTAAAATTGTACTTCTTGTTCCACCAAATTGAGAGAGTATTTCTTCATGTTCCACCATTTATAATGAGGAAATTAAAGCTTAACACACGCTTGACCTTCTTTCTTCCTTGTATCTCTCAAATAGTGTCAACTGTGTAATTCTTATCCAATATCAGAGTTTTAACATTCACATCCTGTTTTATGATTACATCTGAGTATTTTTGCTTTTTCTAAAATTGCTTCTAAAATTTTGAAAGCAAACAATTAGCCTTTACAGTATAATGACAGTGTCAACATAATAACAGTAACCATTCCATCGAACCAAGTGTTAGTGTTGGATTCAGAGTGAAGGAAATATAATCCTAAGTTATTGAGAATCAACAGAGAATGCTTCCAAAGTTAAGCTTAAATAAAATCTCTTCTATTTTGATTATTCCATATCATGCCACATTTTAGTTCACTTTATACTTAAACCATGATACTCTCACACATCCTTTAATTTTTCTTGGTGTTTCTAATTGTTTTCTTTCACTTGCTGACAAAAGAACCATATACTTTCTTTACATTTCCATAGAATGTCCTGGCTTTTTAATCATATTCTTTGTTTTATAAAGTCTACTTTATTCTTAAAGATAAAACTATTAAAGTGCTCTGAATTGTGTTCAAATTGGGACATAGTGCTTTATAAGCACGGCTATTTTTTCAGAATTTTTTCCCATTATATGCTTGTATTAATCAGAGTATGTTTAATGCTGTAATATCTCCAAATTTCAAGGCTTGATTTTATTGAAATGCATTCTGCTCTCACATCCCAGTTCAATTAGGTCTAAAAGGGAGCTCTACTTCTTGCAGACACTGTGGAAACAGACCTTTCCATGAGGTGTCTCAGCTCTCTTTTAGGTTTTGGACTCCTCTGCAGTTATCCAGTGGCCTGACAAAGGTTGCACTAGGGAAAACACACATGTACTTTTAATCTCATCGGGCCAGAAGTGGCACATGTGACTTCTGATCATTGACAAGAACAGTTACATGGCTTATCTAGATGAAGGAATGCCAGGAAAGGGATCCACTGTTTGCCTAGGAAGAGGTGGAGAACACAACCTCTACCATCACTCCTGAGTTAATCCCATAGGCTCCTCTGAGAGCATCTTCTTTTGTTTTCTTGGAATACATAATAAAGGTTTTTTGTTTTTTTTTTTCCCACCAGAAGGCTACATGAAGCCAAATGTTCTAATTCCTTTTATGTCTAGAAATTATTTTTATTTTACTCTTACACTTAGTATTGTGACTCTGTATGGAATTCTGAGTTCAAAGTCACATTTGTCCTTAAAATCTGATAGCAATTGCCCTTTCTTGCAACATTTAAAAATTATAAAAAATATAATTTTAATTTTCCTTCATATTCTCTCTTCTCTTCTTCTAGAACTCTTTTGGAGGGAGGATGACCTTTTTGGGTTGATCTTTTAAGACTTTACTTTTGTCTTATATTATTTTCTTTTTCTTTTTTTCTGTTATGTGTTCTGGGGTATTTTCTTTAGACCATACTACTCAATTTTTTTTTTTTTTTTTAATTTCAGCCATCATTTTTAAATTTCAATGAATACTTTCTTGTCCCCTGATTAATCCTCTTATATCAACCTATACTTATCTTATTGATGTGATTTTTTTCAAATAGCTCTGGGAATACCCATTCAAATTACTTTGAAAGTTCTCATATTCTGTGGATTATTTTTGTTTATTCCAGTATTCTTTTTGTCCATATTAATTCTCCTGTTCTGTGCTCTTTTGCTCCTCACATGGTTGGAAACCCTTAGTTGTTTAAAATAAATAACTGAAGAGGGTTTCCTTTATAATTAATTCTATTTTTCTGATTTCTTATATGTCTCATAATTATGTATAGAAGGGAGATATTCTCTTAATATTCTGGGGAACTAACTAACACACTAGAAGCCCTAGACTTTTCCAGAAATATCTATCCATTTTCTCAAGAAGTAAAGCTCATCCTATTTGTGTCTGTTGTATGCAGAATAATGGTCTTCCAAAGCTGCCTGTTTCCTAATTCCTGGCCCCTGTGTATATATTATGTTGTATGGGGCAAAGGGGACATTAAAGTTGCAGATGAATTTGAGGTTGCTAATCAGATGAGGATATTATCTTGGAATATCCAGGTGAGCCCAATGTAATGACAAGGATCCTTCTTAGCAAAAGAGGGAAGCAGAAAAGTCAGTGATTTGATGATAGAAGAAGTCATGAGTCAAGGAATGTGGATACATCTCAAAGCTGAGAAAGACAAAGAAACTTATTTTACACTGTAGCCTCCAGAGGGAACATAATTTTGCTGACACTTTAACTTTGGCTCAGTCAGACCCATTTCAGATTTTTGATCTCCAAAACTGTAAGATTTTTTTTTAAATTTTAAGCCACTAAGTAGGTTAATTTTGTATAGCAACAATAGGTAACTAACAAAGTCTCATATAAATGTTGGACAGAGTTGACCATTCTCTACTTTTAAAAAATCTCCTCTCTTGGAGAGAGAGATTGCTCCAATGCCCTTCTGTTTTTCTATCACCAATCTAGTCCTATTTTCTTCTTTTTTGAAGTCTCCTCCTGACCTCTAATTGTTGAAGCACTCTATGTTTGGGAAATGGGCACATTTTTACCTTTCTTTCTATGCGTTCCTACTGTATGATCTCACCCATAGCCTTGGTTCTAAATATCATCTTTATGCTGGTGACTCCAAAAGGTTTATCTGTACCTTTATGAAATTGTGTAATCAATTTCCTACCTGATATCCCCACTTGGATATTTCACAGCTCTCTCAAGTTTGACATTTCAAAATTGAACTTATGATTTTCCCTTAAATCTCATGATTTCTGCCTCACCCAGCTATGGCCACAGTAATACTGTATAACAAGGCATGCCAAAACTTAGTAACAATACACCTTTATTATGACATGCACCAGTTTGGGGTGTCTGGACTCGTTCTTACTCAGGCTACAGGCCAATAATCTAATCTGTCTGTCCTCTCAGAGGTTTTCCCATCTGCCATCCTTTACCACATAATTTGTTGCTCAAGCTATAAATGAAGGTGTTGATTTTATTTGTTCTTCTCTCTCCACTTTCACATCCATTCTATTTATAAGTTCTTTATTTATTTTTTGTGTTCAAGTATATCTCAAATGTGCCTACTTCTCAACCTCCACTTCTACTACTATATCCAAGCTACTGTAATATTCTTTTCTAGAGTACAGCAATCTTTATTCATTCCTTCATTCACTGTATATATATATATATATATATATGTGTGTGTGTGTGTGTGTGTGTGTGTGTATTGATAGAATTCCTCTTAAATGCCACATACAGGACTTCTCTTATTGATCCTAAGTAAGGCTTTGCCTTTATTCCCCATCAGAACTGATTCACTAACTTCATGGCACACTTATTCTTACTCTAAGAACCAGAGAAATATTACTGTATAAAACAGACACAACTCTTTGGAGCTTACAATCTAGGGAGGGAAGCAAAACTTTTTATCTTGTTTCCCTGTATCCTCTTGTGCCTTCTATCCATTCTATCCACTTCAGTGGATCCAGAGTAGTTTTAATACTGAAAGATGATGTATCCTCTTGCTTAGACTGTTCATGGCTTTATATTATGGACAGACCAATATGCCGTTGTCCCACAGTGACCTAGCAAGCCCCGTTTGACCTCCCCTTAACTACTGCTTACACTCATCTCAGTTCCTTTTCGTCTCACACACTGTGCTCCATCCACCAAGACTTCCTTTCTTTTTCAATTCCAGAACACACCAAGTTCCTTTCCTCCTTAGAGGTTAGCACATGCCAGTTGTCTCCTATGTAGAATAGCATGTTCCTAGATCGTCACAATACATAGAAAGTCTCAGCTTGAAAACCATCTTCTCAGTGGCTTCAGTAATGACCTTAACTAAGACTCAGACTTCTAATTTTTCCCAGAGTAATGTGTTCAATAACTTTGCAGGGGACTCTCCCTTTGCATATATGTATGCGTGTATTTACCTGTTTAATTCAGTCTGTTTCTTCCAACTAGACTGTGCTTAGGATCCATGTTTGTTTTACTCATGCTTGTATACCTAGTGCCTAGTACAATAGCTGGCATGAAGTAGGCACTCAAAAGTGTTTTTAGATTAAACAGATTTGTCAATGGTGATACTTCAGGCATTGGTGAAAAAGTATAATGGGGAGATGTGAATATTATAGAACTGGGCCTGAAGTCCCAGTGGTGCCTTCTTGGCATCCCTCAAACCACAAAATTCTGGCTTATTCATAAGCTTGGCCTCACTAGAAGAAATTATTTTGTAATTAAGTAAAACTAGGGCAGGGCATGGTGAATGACTTGTGTAGGGTAATACAGGAAAATCACTGTGGAGCTGGGAGAGAGCCAGGTCCATAGCACAGGTCTATCTGTTGGAGGCCAGGTCCTCACATTCAGTTCCCAATATGGGTCCCATGGGGGCAACTCAACGTTCCAACCACACTGTGACCCACTCACCCGAGAGGGGGCCGGAAAGGGAAAGGCTCCCGCCAAGTTTGAGAGTTTCCAGGCCACTTTGCTTATGGTTTGGCTTGGGGTTCCTGTTTCCCTTTGCCATTGCCCCTTGGGCTCCTGACCTTAAATTAGACTCTCAATCTTTTCTCCTGCTCGGAATGAACTGGCGACTTTTAATTGTATTTTCCATTCAGCGTCTTTGAAATCAGCATTGCTTTGCTTTTGTGGGTTTAGCTTGACCTTTAATGTTCTCTTGGCAGATTTCTGTTATTGGAGGGGATGGGATTTTTGATTTGCTAGAGAGAATGGAGTCTAGCTTTGGACTTCAGACCCTTAAGCTTTCCGTTAGAAACAGAGAGATGACTAATAACTATTTAGTGTGTAATGATGGCTTAGCAGTATTTACCACTGATTTAGGCTCTCTGGCTTCATTACCTAGGATATTTTCCCGACTTAAACATTTCTCAGTTCTTTAGCCAACAGCTGTCCACATTTTTTAAGTCCCCAAACCTCCAGAAATTATGATTTCACATTTCTAATAGGCTCCTTTCACTGTTCAATCAAAAAGACCTCTTGTGCCTTGTAGCCTGTGTCCAAAAGTGAATTTAATTCAAATCACAAGTGGAGAATACAAGCAAAGAATAAAGCCCAAATCTTCCCTAATGGGGCCTACACCCAGAACTTCCATCCCTGACTCTCAACTGGCTCTGAAGCAGGTGTGTGAAGGAATAAGGGGTAAACAGAGAGGAAAATAACAAAAATAAACATCCCTTGAAGGAACAGGAATGTCTGATTCAGTCTCTCTCACCTCTATCAACTTCTGGAGTCCCTTCTGGTTGGAGGGGAGAGGAACCCGCATAAGAATTCAAAGGTAATTATTCCCATAGGATAATACTTCAAATAAATGCCTTAGCATGGCAATCATTCCTTAATCATGCATTCAAGAAATATGAATTGATTGGTGGGGAGTACAAGAACAAGAAAGACACAGTCTCTAGTCTCAGTGGCATATATGTATTTTAAAGCTTATAGCATAGAAAGATAGTAAAGAGTAGAGAAAGCACTGGTGATTCAGAATCTGGGTTTATAACAATAATTTCAACAATAAGTAATTTGATATTTATGCCAGTCACAGAGAGGTTTCCACATGATAGGCATTATACTAATTGCTTTATAACATATGCCCATTTAATTCTCTTTACAGCAGAAAGGTAGGCAATCATTGGACTCATATTACAGCTGATAAAACTTCATCTCAGAAAGACTTTTTTTACTGGCTTGTCATCAGAAATCCCCAAACCGGTGAATTCTAACCCTGATCTTTCTTACTTTTAATCCTTCATTTTTAACTACTAGTGGAAGTTTTGGGAGGTTGGAGGTTGGGATTAAAAATGAATTTTCAAGGTTTATCAGTCTGTGAGTCTATAACACTCACAACTCATGGAATATCAGTAGAGACTCTGAGAGATGACACATAATCTGGGCATCAGGCCTGTGGACTGCATGGTTGGGAAGTTAGAGGTCTGAGCTCGGGGTCAAAAGGCTGTGACTTTGGTCATGACCCTACTTCTTACTGGCTGTAAGACCTTATTTTCTTTTTTTCTAAAGTGGGGGTTATTATACCAAATTTTACTACTTCTGAGCATTAGGTATCAGGAGGTATAAGCTAATAGGTAAAAAAAAATTGTAAACTATATTGATCTTCTGGTCAAGTATTAAAAAACTAATGGAAGCTGGTTTAAACAGAAAAGGGATTCACTGGTTTGCATAAATGAAAAGACAGTTTCAGGTATAGCTGTAAGTTGTATCAAATGACTCAGCCAATGAATCATCAGGATTCATTTTCTTCATCTTTGAGCTCTACATTCCTTGGTTTTGGATTTTTTTTCCCATGTCCCATGTGCCAACTCATGGCAGCAACAGGCTTACCTCATCCTTGTTGTGGGTAGTCTTAGGAGAAAAATTATCTCTCTAACCTTGATCTTATTTGTACCAGCCTCATGTAGGTCATGCACCCATTGCTGAGATTATTATATTCAGGGAATAGACCATGTATTGGTTGAGGTTTGACTCCCATGTCCTTTCCAAAACTATGTGTACTGAGCATTAAGGAGAAATTGTTGCTGAAAAAGAAATCAAGCTGGTGTTACTGGATGAAAGGGGTACACTGGTGGGCAGGCAGAAACAACATATATCCTCTATGCTCATGAAGACCCAGACTTATTTGTGGAAGTCTTTCAAGTTGCTTCCTTGTTTGTCTTCTATTTTGAAATTTCCCCTTGGCATCTCAGAGGTAGACTCCATGGCTCCTGTTTTGACATAGTGCCATCTGATACCTCTAACACACAGTATGATACCTGGGAATGTTGGTGTGGAGAGTGTAAAAGGAATCCCTAGTAGACAGGTTAGTGGTAAGATACACACGACAGACATATAGGATTAAGAGAAATGCCAAGCACTGATACACTCCTAGTTGGCATTTATGGGTAATGGCAGTCACATACACAGGTGACTTAGAAATTGAGGAAGCATGAAGCTCTCTTCCCACTCAGACCACTTCTGTAACTTTCCAGGTAAGAACCATTGATCGCATTTTCTCTTTTAGAACTCCACATTCAAATGAAACTCTCAAGTTGGGAAGCTGGAAGAGCTCTTTAGAGAAATCTCACCCAACTCCCTTTTTGGACTTTGGACAAAGCTAGGACTGAATGACCAATACGGCTTTCCTAACATCACAAAACTAGTGAGAAGTGCATCTCAGCCCAGAACCACAAACTCTTGATTTGACCCTCCCCCGAAGGACAGCTGGATAATGTAGGTCTTCTGAAGTGCAATATTATATGAACAAGTGAGAACCTGGCAACCAGCAAGCATGGCAATGTCTGCTGAAGACTCACACATTCTTTTTTGGCCTTGAATGTTCTCATAAACATTGCAGTGCTGGAAAAATTGTTACAGACCCAAGACCTCAATGTTTGTGCTCCTGTTCGGCCTTAGATTACGTTAAATATTGTTTGTAGATGATACAGATAAATTGGCTCAACCATGAGCCTGTCTGGATGGTTTAAAGGATGCTGTTTATTTCTTTAAGAGGTTGCCCAGCTGAGTAAGAGGGCTGTTGGACTATTGCCTCATTTCACACACAGCCTTCCTATTTATTTCAGGACTTGACTTCAGAGAATGCACTTAACTGGTTTGCCTGGTTGTTATTTGTCAAGCTTCTATTGGATTTAGGGGCTCCCATGGCAGTGAGCTTGTCATCTCACTCTCTCCTGACCCTTCCCCGCCAGTGCCAAGGATGGTGTCAGCATTCTGTGACTTCTCCATCAATGGAAATTGAAGTCACTGTATGAAAGAGTGATTGATTAATTAGAAAATTAGAAGAAGTTCTCAGGATTCAAGTGTGTGAAAATATAATAGATGAGTGACGGAGAACAGTTGGTCCATGTGTCCATTCAGGCAAGGAAAACAATGAAAAGAGATTTGTGTAAAGCTGTTGGAATGTGGAACAGTCATTAAGAAGGACAAACTGGCAATGATTGTGAAACTCGTTGAAATGCTTTTGGCTGTAGGAAGGACATTGGAAATAAGAAAGTGCTTTGCTATTTATCAGCGGTATGACATTGGAAATAATCACTGGTCATCTCAACTTCTCTACAGAGTACCCTGAAGTAAAAGCTGAACTCATGAAGTTGTTGGAAGGATAAAAATTGAGTAATGTATGAAGATCCCAGCACAAGGTTTATATGTAGTCGTTGCTTTGTATGCTACCTCTCAACTTTCTCTTTTCTTTTCCCACCTTAATATTTAATCTTTTCTTTTTATTCAAATAAGTAAAATAAGATTCCAAAATTAGAAAATAAGAGATGATGAAGGCTTGAATTAAGACAGTATAAATGGATAGAGGATAGTGAGAAGGATTAAAAAATATTAAGAAAAGTTGGATTGATAGAATTTGGTGTGTGAATGGATGTAGAAGTTGAGACAAGAAAAGGTACTACTCTTCCCAGAGATGGGCACAATGAATGGAGGGAAGTTGTGTTACACTATCCAGGTAGAACAACAGAATTATAATCATATTGTCAAAAAAAAAGGATCTGCCTTCTCATGTATGAGAAAAAATCAACTTAGAGTTACATTTGCTTGGGAAAAATAATATTAAACAAGCTGGTTTACTTAATTTTAGTTCCATCAATCTCTGTAAAGCACCTCCCCAATAAAATGTGACCCAACTATGATTTTCAAAATACTCATTTAAGTGTTGACAGCCATTTCAGATGGACCTGGCCACTGAGATTCTCTTAGCCAGGCTTCATTTTTCTCACCAGCTCCTGTGGTACATATGTGCAAATGATTTTGTCATATCTACCCAGAATGATTCAGTCCCATATCTTAAACCCTACAAACTGTGGGTTATAAACTGTTAAGTGAGTACAAAAGCCTTTTGCAAAATGATAGACTATTCTTATCAATATTTTGATAAAATGTGTAATATTAAACATGTATTTTGAGAGAAAATATTGAGTGTTCACTCTGGAATTATATTATTTAAGCTTGAATTCTCAATCTGTCACTTACTAGTTTAGCATTTCTCAACCTCAGCATTATTTACATTTTGAGCCAAATAATTATTTGTGTGTTCATGTGTGTGTGTGTGTGCGTGTAGGAGGGTGTCCTGTACCCTGTAGGATGTTTAGTGGCATTTATGGCCTCTACCTATTAGATGTGAATAGCATCTTCCCAGTTATGATGATTAAAAATGTCTCCAGACACTGTCAAATATCTCTTTGCTTGTGGTGGAGTGAGAAAGGGGGTGATTATCCTAGACAGAGAAGCACTGCAGTAGCTGATGACCTTGGGAAATGTTTAAAGCTCTGTGGGATTCAATTCCTTTTAACTGTAAAAAATGTATATAATAAAACCTAACTTATATCATTGTGAAGAGATATAACACATAAATTCATCAGCATACTCTTGGTATAGAGTAAGAGCACAATAAATATTAGTTATAACAGTTACTTATCATTGTTTATCACACAAATGCAATATTGTTAGATTAAGAAGGTCATGTTAAAATTGGGAAAACTGAAATAAAAAGTTTGTTATTTTCCCTAAATTTGGGTAGGAGTTTGAAACACAGATTTAGAGCAATCAGATCTAAATATTCTAGGGTGTTATTTCGAGTGACATTGCCCAGGTCTCACCCTATTAATCCTTGAGGTAAATTTCAGATTTTTGTCCTATTATCCAAATAATTTTTTCATACAGAAGTAATTTGTTCATACAGAACTAGCTTAAAACTGTAATATGAATGTAAAACAACAATAAATTGATTTCTTAAAATATTAAATTTTAAATAATTAAATCCTAATTTGATTTCTCCATTAAATATAGAGCCCATTCAGGAATTACCCAAGTTGTTCCCTTGGAAAGCCATCCCAAGTGTAAAAGCATGGCCCAGTTGGATCCAAAGATAAACTTCTTACGGAATTTAAATCTCCTGAAATTACATGAGAAATATTGAGTGTATGTGCATTTTTGCCAAGTTCTGTAATATTCATCCAGTTCTCAAAGGGCTTCATACTCCCTAAAGGTAAACAATCACTGTTTAACTTGTTGAGTTGAAGAGAGAGGTCAGTCTGGCTGTCTTCAGAACTCTGCCACTGACCATTAGAGTGATGATCTATGCTTCTGGACTTCAAATTTCCCATCTGTAAAATGGGCATGATTAACGTAATTGATCTCTAAAGCCCAAATTTCATTCTAACCTCCTATAATTAAAAAAAAATTAGCCTTAAAAATCTTATTCCATTTACAAGATAATATTGTTAAGTTTCTAAAAGTACTGTCAACCTAAAACTTTTGCTTCTCAAAAATCTCAGATTCATGATAGTCATCATGATTTTACTCACCTTTTAAAAAAAATTTTGGCTGTGTAGAGAAAATATACTTCCAAGAACTAGGTTTATGAAGTATTCTACCAGGTAACAGATATCATAAGTGGCAAGAAAGTCAAAACAACATAAAGAAACCTGGTTTAGATTAGGAGCCTGATGGTCTGTTCAGATCCCAGTCTACTTTCAGCAG
>NW_006770161.1:1132844-1149632 GCF_000442215.2 Lipotes vexillifer
AGAAAGCAATGAAGTAGGTGTGCTTTTCAGTGCAAAACACTTCTTTTGTCCCCAAAGCAACTCTCTGAAAGAACCCAGTGGGAGTGAGAGGATGATGTTGACCATAACTCTGTTGCTTTGATTTGGGGAAAACTCATAAAACACAAAGTTCCTGGTTTTGGTGGTCCCTCAGTACCCAATAATGTAGAGACTGTTCCTTTCCCCATAGGTTAAGTGCTGCACTCATATCAAAAAAAAAGGAAAAAGAATAAAGAAAAGAAAGAAAAAAGGGTTCAACTCTCGGAGGCACATTAAGCTCAATGGTGAAAGCTTAGAAAATTTTTTTTTTTTCTCAAGAGCCTTCAGTGAGAAAATAACTATTTTATGTTTAAGTATCAATTATTTTTAATTAATTAATTATGCTTACACACAATAAATTATAATAGGAGTATATTTATTTTTATTGTCAATAATTCTATCATAAAACTCACCTTGGGTAACCAGGAAAACAATTTCAAAGGCTTACACTATAGGCTTATAGGGAGAATAGTTGACTTAGGGGATATGAATTGTTGCTAGTGTGTCATCAGGCCCTGTCTATCAAACCCAAAGATTAAAAGTTTAGATCTATGATCTATTGATCCTGTGGTTTATGGTAGAGCAATGCTTAAAAGTGCAGTTTTATGCAAGTTTTGGCAGCTATAGAGAACCAGAGACTCTCCAGGAATCAGCAAGAAACAAATTTAGGTTGAATAATAGACATCAAAGAGGGAAAAACAAGAAAACCTGGCAGAAGTTATGGCAAGACAAGTTTCATTTCATTTAAAAGAGTGTTTTAATAATTTCCAATGTTCAACAATCTTAGGGTCACTGACCCTCCCGATTTTGTAAGGACTGTGGGGGTTCCAAATCCAGGGACTTTCAGTTATAAAATTGGAGAAAGTTCTGTGGAAACCAGAACGAGTTGGTTGCCCACCAACAGACAGAAAACTTTTGAAGTAGTGAGTGCTCCATCATTAGAGGTGATCAAGTAGTGGCTGATCAACCAAATCTCAGTTGTGTCAGAGAAGCTTTTGTTTTGGGGAAGGAGAATAAGCTCAATAACCTCTGTCATTCTAGTCTGAGACACTGAGAGACTCTACAAAGAAAAATGATCTGTGATAGAGTCAACTTCATTGCTAAATCCTCTGGAATGACAAATCCTTCCATATTTAGATCCCATATTTAGAATTCAAGTGAGATGAATATTCTAAAATAATCCTTAATCCCTTGGAAGAATTTCTGCAGTAAAGCTATCCATCAAGAAAATATTTTAGACAGAGGTAGACATTTAGCATATTTACAATTGGAAAAACAAAGAATTTAGAATCAAAAGATTGATGCTTTAGTTCTAAGTCTAGCACTCAGTAGATTTAGACAATTTGCTTAAACTCTTGATCATTGATTTCTCACTCTGATATGAGGATAATAATATCTACCCTTGTTATTTTTTATTTATTTATTTATTTTTTCTTGCGTTATGCGGGCCTCTCACTGCTGCGGCCTCTCCCATTTGCGGAGCACAGGCTCCGGACGCGCAGGCCCAGCGGCCACGGCTCACGGGCCCAGCCGCTCCGCGGCATGCGGGATCCTCCCGAAACGGGGCACGAACCCGCGCCCCCCGCAACGGCAGGCGGACCCTCAAGCACTGCGCCACCAGGGAAGCCCTACCCTTGTTATTTTATGCGGTTGTCATGTAGACCATACCAGCTAGTGTATGTCAAAGCATATAAACTGCAAAGCACATCCATTTTCATTGCAGATTTTTTTTTAACACGATTCTCCCCATCATTCTGAGATCTTGAGAAGGATGGTGTTGTGCTCACAAGCCAAATATGTGTGGACAAGCTGCATTATTTAAAATAGGCTAAACAATGGTTACAAAAAATGGCAGAATATATGAGGTCAATCTCAATAGCAAATTATTTCTGGTTGGTGTTGATTATTCATCAACAGCAGTAATTCATGGACTCAGGCATCTTCCAGCTTATGGCTCTGGCACTCCCTAGGGTTTCATTGCCATTATTACTAGCTGGTAGGACACTGAAAGGAGAATATGGAGACAATACACTTGCTTCTTAAAATCTATGTCCAGACGTGACACCCGTCACACTCTGTTGGCTATAACTGTCACATGACCAAATCATGCAAGAAAGTCTGGTTATTGTTAGCCTAGGACTACTGGAAAGATCATTGGAGGCAGGACGTGTCAAATCATTGTGAGCTGTGATGCTCATGCCCATGGGTTTTAGACTTATTCATTGTGATTCTTACTGCCATTCTGGGAAGTTGAACATGGATTTTAATTTTAATGAATGGTCAATAGTCACTGCCACAAAATTCTCATGGTTATGGCACATTTACAGCTAGTGCTTCACTAGTTCTAGTCCTTGGACTTAGTTACTGGTACCAGCCCAGCCTCATCTACTCAAATATGCCATAAGCAACTGGGAAATGCTTGGATGAAACTGAGAATAAATATCAATTACTAGACCACTAATTTCCTTCTGTTACTTAATTCTGCATTTATAGAGCACCTGCCATGTGCCACTCATGTTGCTGAATATTTTATATACCTAGCAATAGACAAAACATGGTGCCTGCCCTCAAGGAGCTCACACAGTATTGATTTATTTTCCTCGGTTTCTCTAAAGATTTTTCTTTCTCCTACTTGGTCTATGTTAGTCTAATATGTATAAATATTTAAACTGCTTCTTAAACTCTGTGATGAAAGTTTGACTTCATCTCACAAAATCAGTTCATGTTTCTCTTTCATCATATTCTTGGTCCTTCTCTATGGAATGAATATTTTCTGCTTTAAGAAAAGTTTCGGTTCAGTGATAGATACCAAATAATGTGTACAAGAAACACTTAAAGGGGTAACAATTATGATAATTCAAAATAAAACCTGCTTTCTCTCTTATCAGTTGGAGTGCTTAGATTGTCACTAACAAAATCCCCTGCCTCAGCTAACCTAAGAAGTAAGAAAAAAGCAGGTATTTATTTGCTCTAAACAGAAACCCCAAGGTAGTGCAGTTCCAAGATTTGGTAATTTAGTGATTCAGCCATGACATCAAGAACTCAAGCTGTCTGTGTCAACATTATTACTCAGTACGTCCTTTCACAGTCATAAGATGACTTCTGTAGTTCCAGTTGTTCAGCCATCTAAGAAAAGACATATCTAGGAAAAGAAGAGGGGCCATCTTACTCCAGTTACACCATTGTAGGAGAAGAAACAGAAGCTCCCTATTAAACCTCCCCTTTGCCCACAACAGCATCATATGTCCTTTCTTAAATCAATTATTGGCAAGGAACATGGAATTACTGTGACTGGTCTAATTAAGTGCAAGGCTGGGTGGAGGAGGGTGTATTATCCAAACAAAGTCATATTTTTGTTAGCAAAGAAGGAGGATGGTGTGTGCATTTCTTTTAGGAAGACAATAATGTTGGCTACAAATCAGTACCCAGGTTTCATCCCAGGTGGTCCTATTTTTGACTGTTTTTATTTTTATAACTCCTTTCCTGTTTTCTAGTTTGGCTATTTTCTCTTCTCTTTTCTTCAACTCTATGTATGATCCTATTTTCTGGCTATACTCGCCATCTTGAACCTTTTAGGCTGGGCTCCCTGCTTTGCTGATACATAAAGGCAAGCCACAGACCATGTCCACAGGCAACACATCACATGCTCTTCTGAGATAGATATGATTGTGGGATTTGTGAAGACTACTGAGCTACATTTTTTTGTGCAAAGTAACAGAATATTAACTTAAATAAGTTCTGAGTTCCATGGGTAGAATTCAAGAACTGTATCTCCTCCTTTTTGACAGCTCCACCACAGAATACTCAACATAATTGTTAATTCTACAGTCAAAAATTGGTATTTTAAATCAATGCCAGGGATCCCACAGAAATGAGGCAAGTTCCTCCACAGAAATAGGTGAGTTTGGGTATGAGGGTTCCAGAATTCCCTTCTCACCTAATCCCATCTCATGTTTCACTCAGAAATGCTGGTGTTTCTATCTATTATATATGTATCATAATAACACTATTTTTGGGCAAAATTACTATTTAAAAATGATTTAAAAACAATGAAGAGCTCATTATTTTGACCTCAAACTTGAAAAAAATTATTTATTTTTATTTTTTAAAAATTATTTTTATTATTTTTATTTTTTTACAGTAGGGCCTTGCTGGTTATTTATTTTAAATACAGCAGTGTGTACATTTCAATCTCAAACTCCCAGTCTATCCTTCCCCCAAACCCTTCCCCTCTGGTAACCGTAAGTTCATTCTCTAAGTCTGTGAGTCTGTTTCTGTTTTGTAAATAAGTTCATTTGTAGTTTTTTGTTTGTTTGTTTGTTTGTTTTTAGATTCTGCATGAAATGATATTGTATGATATTTGTCTTTCTCTGACTTACTTCACTTAATATGATAATCTCCAGGTCAAACTTTTATACTAGATCTTATCTCCTTACTTCCAAACTCTTGACTCCATTGGCTATATTTTTGATCCTACCTTCAGACGCTTGCAAATTTCACATGCGTCTGACTCTATCTCTTTGCTCTTCACATAGGATTTCTCTTAATATGCAATTGTCCTCCTTTCCCCCACCATCTCCCAATAGAAAAGCTGTTCTCTGTCACTGATGAGAACCTAGAACTCTGATTTCCATCCCACCTCTTTTTCCAACACCTTAGCTTGTTCCTGATCACAACTGTTCCAATCCCATTTGTACCACAGAAGAAGGGTTTGAACACTGCTTAGAATTTCCTTGGACTTATTCTAGAATGTCCCTTGACACAGTTCTGAGGCTCCCTTAAATCTTTGTCTGGCTCTTGGCAATTCTTATTTCCATCTCAATTGTGATTCTCCAGGCACCAAGCTCTTTGTCTTCCACCGGGAGAATTTCTACTTAAAAAAAGGCAATCCCTTATGTTTCTAAGGCTGAATGCAATTATTTTACTGACTGAAATCTCAACCATGACTACATTTGCCTTTTTAAATATGGTAAATATCTTGCCCACAGAATCTGTGGAATTCTTGTCTCTTGAGACATATGAAATTGAACTGGACCAGGTCCTCAGAAAGATGATTGTTGTGTTGGCAAGGGGATGGATGGGATGTCCTGGAAGGTCTATTCCAGCTCTAATTTTGATGATGTGATTCTAACCAGATGGGCCAATGGCATATTAGACGTCTATTGATGCTACCTCTGTGCTTTTCATCCTGGGTTTATTCTTCTGGTAACTGTATATTTTCTTTGGCCAGGGCTCTCCGTTTGTGATGCACAGAATGTGCGTCACAAAAGCCTTTTGTGTCTCACACAGAGCAGGTTGCTAAGGGTTCCTGACGGAACTGAGAAAATCAGATGTCTGCATCTACATTTTCATTTCCTTGCAGAAACCCTGCGATCCTTCACAGATTATGGCTTTTAGTGTATTTTATTTATTTGAATATGGCCAAAGACATGACTTTTTAATGTTATGGTGTCATGTCTGTATCTGAAGAAAAATAATAAACCATAGTACAGTATCACACCATGTATGGTTTTTCCTTAATAAGAGAACAGGATAGTTATTAAACAGTAATGTAAAGATAGTTTGATAGTCATAAGATAAATATAACTTGCCTAGAGACCAGATATTTTATGACTTTAGCAATTATGTATTAGGCATTACATATACTTAGAAAAATGTACAGTTGATATTTCCATAGGTTTCTTTTTCATCTACACATGCAACGCTGGGAAAAGATGGAGTCTACTGGTATAAGAGGTGAGGGATTTCTTTGTAGCTCATTTTTGGGTTCATCAACATATTGTGCTGTGTCGCATCATGGACACTGCCATGAACTTAATGTGGAGGCTGGCTATAAAGATAATGATATTTATATTAAGAAATGTGTCGGCTGAGCACTGGACATCTTTTATGGTAGGACGCAAATGATCTTTTCTATTTTTCCCCCATATTGAGAAGCAACACATGGTGCTTACTAGTCTGGACTCCCCATTGAATGTAAGATAAAATCCAAATTCCTTTGCCTAACATGTCAAGTTTTTCTTAATCAAACCTTAAATTATATTTTCTAGTCTCATTATGCCTTGCTACTTCTTCCTGAATGCTAACCTATAAAACCTAAAAGTATTTGTCTTTCCCAAACTAATGGCTTCCAGCACATTTCAAAATTTTTAGCCTACTCTTCCCTTTGTCTAGGTTTCCCACTCAATTTACCTGCTTTTAGGGAACTCTTATTCATCCTTCAAAACACAAGCTAAGTGCCATTACCATCTATTCAAAACATTTGTCATGCATCTCCTAAATCCTGGATATTAAGGTTCTTCCTGCCCTCATAGAGCTATTTTAATCAAGTAGGAAAGACAGAAAACTCAACAGTTGTTTTTTTTTAACATCTTTATTGGAGTATAATTGCTTTACAATGGTATGTTAGTTTCTGCTTTATAAAAAGTGAATCAGCTATACATATACATATATCCTCATATCGCCTGCCTCTTGCATCTCACTCCCACCCTCCTTATCCCACCCCTCTATGTGGCCATAAAGCACCAAGCTGATCTCTCTGGGTTATGCAGCTGCTTCCCACTAGCTATCTATTTCACATTTGGTAGTGTATATATGTCAATGCTACTCTCTCACTTTGTCCCAGGTTCCCCTTCTCACTCTGTGTCCTCAAGTCCGTTCTCTACATCTGTGTCTTTATTCCTGTCCTGCCCCTAGGTTCATCAGTACATTATTTTTAGATTCCATATATGTGCATTAGCATACGGTATTTGTTTTTCACTTTCTGAATTACTTCACTCTGTATGACAGAATCTAGGTCCATCCACCTCACTACAAATAACTCAATTTCACTCCTTTCTATGGCTGAGTAATATTCCATTATATATATGCACCACATCTTCTTTGCCATTCATCTGTCCATGGATATTTAGATTGTTTCCATGTCCTGGCAATTGTAAATACTGCTACAATGAACATTGTGGTACATGACTCTTTTTGAATTATGGTTTTCTCAGGGTATCAGCCAAGAAGTGGGATTGCTGTGTCATATGGTAGTTCTATTTTTAGTTTTTTAAGGAACCTCCATACTGTTCTCCATAGTGGCTGAACCAATTCACATTCCCTCCAGCAGTGCAAGAGTGTTCCCTTTTCTCCACACCCTCTCCAGCATTTATTGTTTCTAGATTTTTTGATGATGGCCATTCTGACTGGTGTGAGATGATATCTCGTTGTAGTTTTGATTTGCATTTCTCTAATGATTAATGATGTTGAGCATTCTTTCATGTGTTTGTTGGCAGTCTGTATATCTTCTTTGGAGAAATGTCTATTTAGGTCTTCTGCCCATTTTTGGATTGGGTTGTTTATTTTTTTGTTATTGAGCTGCATGAGCTGCCTGTAAATTTTAGAGATTAATCCTATGTCAGTTGATTCATTTGCAAATATTTTCTCCCATTCTGAGGGCTGTCTTTTGGTCTTGTTTATGGTTTCCTTTGTTGTGCAAAAGTTTTAAAGTTTCATTAGGTCCCATTTGTTTATTTTTTTGTGTTATTTCCATTACTCTAGGAGGTGGGTCAAAAAAGATCTTGCTGTGATTTATGTCAAAGTGTGTTTTGCCTATGTTTTCCTCTAAGAATATTTTAATTTCTGGCCTTAACCTTAAGTCTTTAATCCATTTTGAGTTTATTTTTGTGTACAGTGTTAGGAAGTGTTCTAATTTCATTCTTTTACATGTAGCTGTCCAGTTCCCCCAGCACCAATTATTGAGGAGGTTTTCTTTTCTCCATTGCATATTCTTGCTTCCTTTCTCAAAGATAAGGTGACCATATGTGCCTGGGTTTATCTCTGGGCTTTTTATCCTTTTCCAATTATTTATATTTCAGTTTTTGTGCCAGTACCATACAGTCTTGATTACTGTAGCTTTGTAGAATAGTCTGAGGTCTGGGAGCCTGATTCCTCCAACTCTGTTTTTCTTTCTCAAGATTGCTTTGGCTATTTGGGACCTTTTGTGTTTCCATATAAATAGCAAAATTTTTTGTTCCAGTTCTGTGAAAAATGTCATTGGTAATTTGATAGGGATTGCATTGAATCGGTAGATTACTTTGGGTAGTATAGTCATTTTCACAGTGTTGATTCTTCCAATCCAAGAACATGGCATATCTCTCCATCTGTTTGTATTGTTTTTGATTTCTTTCATTAGTGTGTGACAGTTTTCTGCATACAGGTATTTTGATTCCTTAGGTAGGTTTATTCCTAGGTATTTTACTTTTTGTTGCAGTAATAAATGGGAGTGTTTCCTTGATTTCTTTTTTTGGTTTTCCATTGTTAGTGTATAGGAATGCAAGAGATTTCTATGCATTAATTTTGTATCCTGCTATGTTACCAAATTCATTGATTAGCTATCGAATTTTTCTGGTGGCATCTTTAGGATTTTCTCTTTATAGTATCATGTCATCTGCAAACAGTGACAATTTTACTTCTTTTCCAGTTTGGATTCCTTTTATTTCTTTTTCTTCTTTGATTGCCATGGCTAAAACTTCCAAAACTATGTTGAATAATAGTGGTGAGAGTAGGCAACCTTGTCTTGTTCCTGATTTTAGCTGAAATGCTTTCAGTTTTTCACCATTTAGAATGATGTTGGCTGTGGGTTTGTCATATATGGCTTTTATTATGTTGAAGTAGGTTCCCTCTATTCCCACTTTCTGGAAAGTTTTTATCGTAAATGGGTATTGAATTTTGTCGAAAGCTTTTTCTGCATCTATTGAGATTATCATATGGTTTTTATCTTCAATTTGTTTATATGGTGTATCACATTGATTGATTTGTGTATATTGAAGAATCCTTGCATGCCTGGGATAAACCCCACTTGATCATGGTATATGATTCTTTTAAAGTGCTGTTGGATTCTGTTTGCTAGTATTGTGTTCAGGATTTTTGCATCTAAGTTCATCAGTGATATTGGCCTGTAGTTTTCTTTATTTGTGACATCTTTGTCTGGTTTTTGTTTCAGGGTGATGGTGGCCTCATATAATGAGTTTGGGAGTGTTCCTCCCTCTGCTATATTTTGGAAGACTTTGAGAAGGATAGGTGTTAGCTCTTCTCTACTTGTTTGGTAGAATTTGCCTGTGAAGCCATCTGGTCCTAAGCTTTGTTTGCTGGAAAACTTTTAATCACAGTCTCAATTTCTGTGCTTGTGCTTGGTCTGTTTATATTTTCTATTTCTTCCTGGTTCAGTCTTTGAAGGTATACTTTTCTAAGAATATGTCCATTTCTTCCAGGTTATCCATTTTATTGGCATATAGTTGCTTGTAGTAATATCTCATGATCCTTTGTATTTCTGTGGTGTCAGTTATTACTTCTCCTTTTTCATTTGTAATTCTGTTGATTTGAGTCTTCACCCTTTCTTTTCCTGATATATGTGTCGAATGGGTTATCAATTTTCTTTATCTTTTTTAAGAACCAGATTTTAGTTTTATTGAACTTTGCTATTGTTTCCTTCATTTCTTTTTCATTTATTTCTGATCTGATCTTTGTGATTTCTTTCCTTCTGCTAACTCTGGGTTTTCTGTTGCTGTTGTTCCTCTTTCTCTAATTGCTTTAGGTGTAAGGTTAGGTGGTTTATTTGAGATTTCCTTGTTCCTTGAGGTAGGATTGTATTGTTATAAACTTCCATTTTATTACTCCTTTTGCTGAATCTCATAGGTTTTGCACTGTCATGTTTTCATTTTCATTTGTTTCTAGGTGTTTTTTTAAACATCTTTATTAGAGTATAATTGCTTTACGATGGTGTGTCAGTTTCTCCTTTATAACCAAGTGAATCAGTTATACATATACATAAGTCCCCATATCTCTTCCCTCTCGCATCTACCTCCTTCCCGCCCTCCCTATCCCACCCCTCTAGGTGGTCACAAAGCACCGAGCTGAACTCCCTATGCTATGCAGCTGCTTCCCACTAGCTATCTATTTTACATTTGGTAGTGTATATATGTCCATGCCACTCTCTCACTTTGTCCCAGATTACCCTTCCCCCTCCCTGTAACCATGAGTCCATTCTCTAGTAGGACTGCATGTTTATTCCCATCTTGCCCCTAGGTCCTTCTGACCATTTTCTTTTTTTTTTTTTAGATTCCATATATATGTGTTAGTATATGGTATTATTTTTCTCTTTCTGGCTTACTTCCTCTGTATGACAGTCTCTAGGTCCATCCATCTCACTACAAATAACTCAGTTTCGTTCCTTTTTATGGCTGAGTAATATTTCATTGTATATATGTGCCACATATTCTTTATCCATTCATCTGTTGATGGACACCTAGGTCGCTTCCATGTCCTGGCTATTGTAAATAGAGCTGCAATGAACCTTTTGTACATGACTCTTTTTGAATTATGGTTTTCTCAGGGTATATGTCCAATAGTGGGATTGCTGGGTCTTATGGTAGTTCTATTTTTAGTTTTTAAGGAACCTACATACTGTTCTCCATAGTGGCTGTATCAATTTACATGCCATGAACAATGCAAGAGGGTTCCCTTTTCTCCACACCCTTTCCAGCATATATTTTTTGTAAATTTTTTTGTGATGGACATTCTGACCCGTGTGAGATGACATCTCATTGTAGTTTTGATTTGCATTTCTCTAATGATTAATGATGTTGAGCATTCTTTCATGTCTTTGTTGATGATCTGTATGCAATCTTTGGAGAAAAGTCTATTTAGGTCTTCTGCCCATTTGTGGTTTGGGTTGTTTGTTCTTTTTTGATACTGAGCTGCATGAGTTGCTTGTATGTTTTGGAGATTAATACTTTGTCAGCTGCTTCATTTGTAAATATTTTCTCCCATTCTGAGGGTTCTATTTTCGTCTTGGTTATGGTTTCCTTTGTTGTGCAAAATATTTTAAGTTTCATTAGATCACATTTGTTTATTTTGTTTTTATTTCCATTTCTCTAGGAGGTGGGTCAAAAAGGATCTTACTGTGATTTATGTCATAGAGTGTTCTGCCTAAGTTTTCTTCTAAGAGCTTTGTAGTGTCAGGCCTTACATTTAGGTCTTTAATCCATTATGAGTTTATTTTTGTGTATGGTGTTACGGAGTGTTCTAACTTCATTCTTTTACATGTAGCTGTCCAGTTTTCCCAGCACCACTTATTGAAGAGGCTGTCTTTTCTCCACTGTATATTCTTGCCTCATTTATCAAAGGTAAGGTGACCATATGTGCGTGAGTTTATCTCTGGGTTTCTATCCTGTTCCATTGATCTATATATCTGTTCTTGGGCCAGTACTATATTACCTTGATTACTGTAGCTTTGTAGTATAGTCTGAAGTCAGGGAGCCTGATTCCTCCAGTTCTGTATTTTTTTCTCAAGCTTGCTTTGGCTATTCGGGGTCTTTTGTGTTTCCATCCAAATTGTGAAATATTTTCTTCTAGTTCTGTGAAAAATGATAGTGGCAGTTTGATAGGCATTGCACTGACTTGATAGATTGCTTTGGGTAGTAGAGTCATTTTCACAATGTTATTTCTTCCAATCCAAGAACATGGTATACCTCTTCATCTTTTTGTATCATCTTTAATTTCTTTCATCAGTGTCTTATAGTTTTATGCATACAGGTTTTTTGTCTACTTGGGTAGATTTACTCCTAGGTTGTGCATTCTTTTCATTGCAATGGTAAATGGGAGTGTTTCCTTAATTTCTCTTTCAGATTTTCATCATTAGTGTATAGGAATGCAAGAGATTTCTGTGCATTAATTTTGTATCCTGCTACTTTACTAAATTCATTGATTAGCTCTCATAGATTTTGGTAGCATTTTTTTTTAAACATCTATATTGGGGTATAATTGCTTTACAATGGTGTGCTAGTTTCTGCTTTTTAACAAAGTGAATCAGTTATACATATACATATGTTCCCATACCTCTTCCCTCTTGCGTCTACCTCCCTCCTACCCTCCCTATACCACCCCTCCAGGTGCTCACAAAGCATCGAGCCGATATCCCTGTGCCATGTGGCTGCTTTCCACTAGCTATCTACCTTACGTTTGTTAGTGTATATATGTCCATGCTTCTCTCTTGCCCTGTCACAGCTCACCCTTCCACGTCCTGATATCCTCAAGTCCATTCTCCAGTAGGTCTGTGTCTTTGTTCCTGTCTTACCCCTAGGTTTTTCATGATTTTTTCTTCTTACGTTCCATATATATGTGTTAGCATATGGTATTTGTCCTTCTCTTTCTGATTTAACTTCAATCTGTATGACAGACTCTAGGTCTATCCACCTCATTACAAATAGCTCAATTTCGTTTCTTTTTATGGGTGAGTAATATTCCACTGTATATATGTGCCACATCTTTATCCATTCATCTAATGATGGGCACTTAGGTTGTTTCCATCCCTGAGTTATTGTAAATAGAGCTGCAATGAACATTTTGGTACATGACTCTTTTTGAATTTTGGTTTTCTCAGGGTATATGCCCAGTAGTGGGATTGCTGGGTCATATGGTAGTTCTATTTGTAGTTTTTTAAGGAACCTCCATACTGTTCTCCATAGTGGCTGAACCAATTCACATTCCCACCAGCAGTGCAAGAGTGTTCCCTTTTCTCCACACCCTTTCCAGCATTTATTGTTTCTAGATTTTTTGACGATGGCCATTCTGACTGGTGTGAGATGATATCTCATTGGAGCTTTGATTTGCATTTCTCTAATGATTAATGATATTGAGCATTCTTTCATGTGTTTGTTGGCAGTCTGTATATCTTTTTTGGAGAAATGTCTGTTTAGGTCTTCTGCCCATTTTTGGATTGGGTTGTTTGTTTTTTTGTTATTGAGCTGCATGAGTTGCTTGTAAATTTTGGAAATTAATCCTTTGTCAGTTGTTTCATTTGCAAATATTTTCTCCCATTATGAGAGTTGTCTATTCGTCTTGTTTATGGTTTCCTTTGCCGTGCAAAAGCTTTGAAGTTTCATTAGGTCCCATTTGTTTATTTTTGTTTTTATTTCCATTTCTCTAGGAGGTGGGTCAAAAAGAATCTTGCTGTGATTTATGTCATAGAGTGTTCTGCCTATGTTTTCCTCTAAGAATTTGATAGTTTCTGGCCTTACATTTAGGTCTTTAATCCATTTTGAGCTTATTTTTTTGTATGGTGTTAGGAAGTCATCTAATCTCATACTTTTACATGTACCTGTCCAATTTTCCCAGCACCACTTATTGAAGAGGCTGTCCTTTCTCCACTGTCCATTCCTGCCACCTTTATCAAAGATAAGGTGTCCATGTGTGCATGGGTTTATCTCTGGGCTTTCTATCCTGTTCCATTGATCTATCTTTCTGTTTTTGTGCCAGTACCATATTGTCTTGATTACTGTAGCTGTGTAGTATAGTCTGAAGTCAGGGAGCCTGATTCCTCCTGCTCCGTTTTTTGTTCTCAAGATTGCTTTGGGTGTTCGGGGTGTTCCATACAAATTGTGAATTTTTTTGTTCTAGTTCTGTGAAAAATGCCAGTGGTAGCTTGATAGGGATTGCATTGAATCTATAGATTGCTTTGGGTAGTAGAGTCATTTTCACAATGTTGATTCTTCCAATCCTAGAACATGGTATATCTCTCCATCTATTTGTATCATCTTTAATTTCTTTCATCAGTGTCTTATAAATTTCTGCATACAGGTCTTTTGTCTCCTTAGGTAGGTTTATTCCTAGATATTTTATTCTTTTTGTTGCAGTGGTAATTGGGAGTGTTTTCTTGATTTCACTTTCAGAGTTTTCATCATTAGTATATAGGAATGCCAGAGATTTCTGTGCATTAATTTTGTATCCTGCTACTTTACCGAATTCATTGATTAGCTCTAGTAATTTTCTGGTAGCATCTTTAGGATTCTCTATGTATAGTTTCATGTCATCTGCAAACAGTGACAGCTTTACTTCTTATTTTCCGATTTGGATTCTTTTTATTTCCTTTTATTCTCTGATTGCTGTGGCTAAAACTTCTAAAACTACGTTGAATAAGAGTAGTGAGAGTGGGCAACCTTGTCTTGTTCCCGATCTTAGTGGAAATGCTTTCAGTTTTTCACCATTGAGGATGATGTTGGCTGTTGGTTTGTCAAATATGGCCTTTATTATGTTGAGGAAAGTTCCCTCTATGCCTACATTCTGCAGGGTTTTTATCATAAATGGGTGTTGAATTTTGTCAAAAGCTTTCTCTGCATTTATTGAGATGATTATATGGTTTTTGTCCTTCAATTTTTTAACATGGTTTATTGCATTGATAGGTTTGAGTATACTGAAGAATCTTTGCATTCCTAGAATAAACCCCACTTGATCATGGTGTATGATCCTTTCAATGTGCTGTTGGATTCTGTTTGCTAGTATTTTGTTGAGGATTTTTGCATCTATGTTCATCAGTGATATTGGCCTGTAGTTTTCTTTCTTTGTGACATCCTTGTCTGGTTTTGGTATCAAGGTGATGGTGGCCTCGTAGAATGAATTTGGGAGTGTTCCTCCCTCTGCTATATTTTGGAAGAGTTTGAGAAGGATAGGTGTTAGCTCTTCTCTAAATGTTTGATAGAATTCGCCTGTGAAGCCATCTGGTCCTGGGCTTTTGTTTGTTGGAAGATTTTTCATCACAGTTTCAATTTCAGTGCTTGTGATTGGCTGTTCATATTTTCTGTTTCTTCCTGATTCAGTCTTGGCAGGTTGTGCATTTCTAAGAATTTGTCCATTTCTTCCAGATTGTCCATTTTATTGGCATAGAGTTGCCTTGTAGTAATCTCTCATCATCTTTTTTATTTCTGCAGTGTCAGTTGTTACTTCTCCTTTTTCATTTCTAATTCTATTGATTTGAGTCTTCTCCCTTTTTTTCTTGATGAGTCTGGCTAATGGTTTATCTATTTTGTTTATCTTCTCAAAGAACCAGCTTTTAGTTTTATTGATCTGCGCTGTTGTTTCCTTCATTTCTTTTTCATTTATTTCTGATCTGATTTTGATGATTTCTTTCCTTCTGCTAACTCTGGGGTTTCTTTGTTCTTCTTTCTCTAATTGCTTGAGGTGCAAGGTTAGGTTGTTTATTCGAGATGTTTCTTTCTTCTTAAGGTGGGCTTGTATTGCTATAAACTTCCCTCTTAGAACTGCTTTTGCTGCATCCTATAGGTTTTGGGTCATTGTGTCTTCATTGTTATTTGTTTCTAGGTATTTTTTAATTTCCCCTTTGATTTCTTTGGTGATCACTTCATTATTAAGTAATGTATTGTTTAGCTTCCATGTATTTGTATTTTTTACAGATCTCTTCCTGTAATTGATATCTAGTCTCATGGCATTGTGGTCAGAAAAGATACTTGATACAATTTCAATTTTCTTAAATTTACCAAGGCTTGATTTGTGACCCAAGATATGATCTATCCTGGAGAATGTTCCATGAGCACTTGAGAAAAATGTGTATTCTGTTGTCTCTGGATGGAGTGTCCTATAAATATCAATTAAGTCCATATTGTTTAATGTATCATTTAAAGCTTGTGTTTCCTTATTTATTTTCATTTTGGATGATCTGTCCATTGGTGAAAGTGGGGTGTTAAAGTCCCCTACTATGAATGTGTTACTGTAGATTTTCCCTTTGATGGCTGTTAGTTTTTGCCTTATGTATTGAGATGCTCCTATGTTGGGTGCATAAATATTTACAATTGCTACATCTTCTTCTTGGATCAATCCCTTGATCATTATGTAGTGTACTTCTTTGTCTCTTCTAATAGTCTTTATTTGAAAGTCTATTTTGTCTAATATGAGAATTGCTACTCCAGATTTCTTTTGGTTCCATTTGCATGGTATGTCTTTTTCCATCCCCTCACTTTCAGTTTGTATGTGTCCCTGGGTCTGAAGTGGGTCTGCTTAGACAGCATATATAGGAGCCTTGTTTTTGTATCCATTCAGCCAGTTTATGTCTTTTGGTTGGAGCCTTTAATCCATTTATATTTTAGGTAATTATGAATATGTATGTTCCTATTACCATTTTCTTAATTATTTTGGGTTTATTATCCTAGGTCTTTTCCTTCTCTTGGTTTCTTGCCTAGAGAATTTCCTTTAGCATTTGTTGTAAAGCTAGTTTGGTGGTGCTGAATGCTGTTAGCTTTTTCTTGTCTGTAAAGGTTTTGATTTCTCTGTCAAATCTAAATGTGATCCTTGCTGGTAGAGTTATCTTGGTTGCAGGTTTTTCCCTTCACCTCTTTAAATATGTCCTGCCACTCCCTTCTGGCTTGCAGAGATTCTGCTGAAAGATCAGCTGTTAACCTTATGGGGATTCCCTCATGTGTTACTTGTTGTTTTTCCCTTGCTGCTTTTAATATTTGTTCTCTGTATTTAATTTTTATTAGTTCGATTAATATGTGTCTTGGCATATTTCTCCTTGGATTTATCCTGTGTTGGACTCTCTGTGCTTCCTGAAGTTGATTAACTATTTCCTTTCCCACATTAGGGATGTTTTCAACTATAATCTCTTCAAATACTTTCTCAGTCCCTTTCTTCTGGGACCGCTATAATTCGAATGTTGGTGCATTTAATGTTGTCCCAGAGGTCTCTGAGACTGTCCATAATTCTTTTCATTCTTTTTTCTTTATTCTGCTGTGCAGTAGTTATTTCCAATATTTTATTTTCCAGGTCACTTATCCATTCTTCTGTCTCTGTTATTCTGCTATTGATCCCTTCTAGAGAATTTTTAATTTCATTTATTGTGTTGTTGATCTCTGTGTCTTTGCTCCTTAGTTCTTTTTTTTTTTTTTTTTTTAATTTTTT
>NW_006770161.1:1156053-1172222 GCF_000442215.2 Lipotes vexillifer
TCCTCGCGCACCAGGAAACAAAGAGGGAAGAAAACGTCTCTTGTCTCCTCGCCAGCTCCAGACATTTCCACGGACTCCCTCCCGGGTAGCCGTGGTGCACTAACCCCTTCAGGCTGTGTTCACGCCGCCAGTCCTCTCCCTGCGATCCGACAGAAGCCCGAGCCTCAGCTCCCAGCCCCCGCCCACCGCGGTGCGTGAGCAGAGAAGCCTCTTGGGCCGGTGAGTGCCGGTCGGCACCGATCCTCTGTGCGGGAATCTCTCCGCTTTTCCCTCCGCGCCCCTGTTGCTGTGCAGTCCTCCGCGGCTCGGAAGCTCCCCGCTCCGCCTCCCGCAATCTCTGCCCGCGAAGGGGCTTCCTAGTGTGTGGAGACCTTTCTGCCTTCACAGCTCCCTCCCACTGGTGCAGGTGCCGTCCCTATTCTATTGTCTCTGTTTTTAATTAATTTTTTCTTTTGCCCTACCCAGATACGTGGGGAGTTTCTTGCCTTTTGGGAGGTCTGAGGTCTTCTGCCAGCATTCAGTAGGTGTTCTGTAGGAGCTGTTCCACATGTAGATGTATTTCTGGTGTATTTGTGGGGAGGAAGGTGATCTCCGCGTCTTACTCCTCCGCCATCTTTCCACCGCCCCCCCTGCTCCTTAGTTCTTCTAGGCCCTTGTTAAACGTTTCTTGTATTTTCTCCATTCTATTTCCCAGGTTGTGGATCATCTTAACTCTTATTATTCTGAATTCTTTTTCAGGTAGACTGCATATTTCCTCTTCATTTGTTAGGTCTGGTGGGTTTTTGCCTTGCTCCTTTATCTGCTGCATGTTTCTCTGTCTTCTCATTTTGCTTAACTTACTGTGTTTGGGGTATCCTTTTCACAGGCTGCTGGTTCATAGTTTCTGTTGTTTTTGGTGTCTCTCCCCAGTGCCTAAGGTTGGCTCAGTGGGTTGTTTAGGCTTCTTGGTGGGGACTAGTGCCTGTGTTCTGGTGGATTAGGCTGGATCTTGTGTTTCTGTCTAGAAGGTCCACATGTGGTCGTGTGTTTTGGAGTGTCTGTGACCTTATTATTATTTTAGGCAGCCTCTCTGCTAATGGATGGGGTTGTCTTCCTGTCTTGCTAGTTGTTTGGCATAGGTTGTGTGTCCTGCAGTGTAGCTTGCTGATCATTTAATGGAGCTATGTCTTGGCGTTGAGATGGAGATCTCTGGGAAATTTTTGCCATTTGATATTACGTGGACCTGGGAGGTCTCCAGTCCTGAACTTGGCTTTACCTGCTCAGTGGCATAGCACTGATGCCTGGCTAGAGCACCAAGAGCCTGTCCTCCAGATGGCTCAGAATACAAGGGAGAAAAAGAAAGAAAGGAAAGAAAGAAAGAAAGAAAGAAAGAGAAAGAAAGAAAGAAAGAAAGAAAGGAAGAAAGAAAGAAAGAAAGAAAGAAAGGAGATAAAATAAAATAAAATATAGTTATTAAAATAAAAAATAATTATTAAGAAAAAAATTTTAAGTAAAACAAAACAAAACAAACAAACAAAAAACAGACAGACAACCCTAGGACAAAAGGTAAAAGCAAAGCTGTACAGACAAAATCACACAGAAGCACATACATACACACTCACTAAAAGAGATAAAGGGGAAAAAATATATATATCGTTGCCCCCAAAGTCCCCCTCCTCAATTTGTGATGATTCATTGTATATTCAGGTATTCCACAGATGCAGGGTACACCAAGTTGATTGTGGAGATTTAATCCGCTGCTCCTGAGGCTGCTGGGAGAGATTTCCCTTTCTCTTCTTTGTTCGCACAGCTCCCGGGTTTCAGCTTTGGATTTGGATCTGCCTCTGTGTGTAGGTCACCTGAGGCCGTCTTTTCCTCGCTCAGACAGGACGGGGTTAAAGGAGCAGCTGATTCGGGGGCTCTGTCTGGATCACTCCGGACAGGGGGAGGGAGGGGTATGGATGCGGGGCAAGTCTGCTGCGGCAGAGGCCGGTATGACGTTTCGGCAGCCTGAGGCACACCGTGCATTCTCCTGGGGAAGTTTTCCCTGGATCACAGGACCCTGGCAGTGACAGGCTGCACAGCCTCCTGGGAGCGGAGGTGTGGATAGTGACCTGTGCTCGCACGCAGGCTTCTTGTTGGCTGCAGCAGCAGCCTTAGCGTTCCATGCCTGTCTCTGGGGTCTGCACTGATAGCCGCAGTTTGCGCCCATCTCTGGAGCTCCTTTAAGTGGCACTCTTAATCCGCTCTGCTCACGCATTAGGCAACAAAGAGGCAAAAAAAAGTCTCTTGTCTCTTCGGCAGCTCCAGACATTTTCCCGGACTCCCTCCTGGCTAGCCGTGGTGCACTAGCCCCTTTCAGGCTGTGTTTACATTACCAACCCCAGTCCTCTCCCTGGGATCCAACCAAAGCCTGAGCCTCAGCTTCCAGCCCCCACTCATCCCCGGTGGGTGAGCAGAGAAACCTCTCGGGCTGGTGAGTGCTGGTCGGCACTGATCCTCTGTGTGGGAATCTCTCCACTTTTCCCTCTGCACACCTGTTGCTGCGCTCTCCTCCGCGGCTCCAAAGCTCCCACCCTCCGCCACCCGCAGTCTCCGCCCATGGAGGGGCTTCCTAGTGTGTGGAAACCTTTCCTCCTTCACAGCTCAGTCCCACTGGTGCAGGTCCCATCCCTATTCTTTGTCTCTGTTTTTTTCTTTTTTCTTTTACCCTACCCAGGTATGTGGGGAGCTTCTTGCCTTTTGGGAGGCCTGAGGTCTTCTGCCAGCATTCAGTAGGTGTTCTGTAGGAGTTGTTCCACATGTAGATGTATATCTGATGTATTGGTGGGGAGGAAGGTGATCTCCGCATCTTACTCTTCCGCCATATTGAAGCTCCGCCTGAACATTTTCCTAGGTATTTTTGATTTTCCTTTGATTTCTTCAGTGATCTCTTGGTTATTTCATAGTGTATTGTTTAGCCTCCATGTATTTGTATTTATTACAGTTTTTGTTCTGTAATTGGTATCTAGTCTCATAGTGCTGTGGTTGGAAAAGATGTTTGATATGATTTCAATTTTCTTAAATTTACCGAGACTTGATTTGTGACCCAAGATGTGATCTATCCTGGAGAATGTTCCATTTGTACTTGAGAAGAAAGTATATTCTGTTGTTTTTGGGTGGAATGTCCTATAAAGATCAATTAAACCTACCTGTTCTAATATGTCATTTAAAGCTTGTATTTCCTTATTCTTTTTCATTTTGGATGATCTGTCCATTGGTGAAAGTGGGGTGTTAAAGTCACCTATTATTGTGTTACTGTTGATTTCCCTTTTTATGTCCGTTAGCATTTGCCTATGTATTGAGGTGCTTGTATGTTGAGTGCATAGATATTCACAATTGTTATATCTCCTTCTTGGATTGATCACTTGATCATTATATAGTGTCCTTCCTTGTCTCTTATAATAGTCTTTATTCTAAAGTCTATTTTGTATGAGTATTGTTATTACAGCTTTCTTTTGATTTCTATCTGAATGGAATATCTTTTTCCATCCTCTCACTTTCAGTCTTTGTGTGTCCCTAGGTCTGAAGTGGGTCTATAGTAGACTGCATATATATAGGTCTTGTTTTTGTATCCATTCAGCCAGTCTGTATCTTTTGGTTGGGGCATTTATTCCATTTACTTTTAAGGTAATTATTTATATATGTGTTCCTATTACCATTTTCTTAATTGTTTGGATTTGATTTTGTAAGTCTTTTCCTTCTCTTGTGTTTTCTGACTAGAGAAGTTCCTTTAGCATTTGTTGTAAAGCTGGTTTTTGTGGTGCTGAATTCTCTTAATTTTTCTTGTCTGTAAAGCTTCTGATTTCCCCATCAAATCTGAAAGGGATCCTTGCTGAGTAGAGTAATCTTGGTTGTAGGTTTTTCCCTTTCATCACTTCAAATATATATTGCCACTCCTTTCTGGCCTGTAGAGCTCCTGCTGAAAAATCAGCTGGTAACCTTATGTGGATTCCCTTGTATATTATTTGTTGCTTTTCCTGTTGCTTTTAATATTTTTTTCTTTGTGTTTAATTTTTCTTAGTTTGATTAATATGTGTCTCAGCATGTTTTTCCTTGGATTTAACCTGTATGGGACTCTCTACACTTCCTGGACTTTATTGACTATTTCCTTTACCATGTTGGGGAAGTTTTCAACTATAATCTCTTCAAATATTTTCTCAGACCCTTTCTTTTTTTCTTCTTCTTCTGGGACACCTATAATTTGAATGTTCATTTGATTAATGTTGTCCCAGAGGTCTCTGAGACTGTCCTCCCTTCTTTTCATTCTTTTTTCTTTATTCTGTTCTCTGGCAGTTATTTCTACCTTTCTCCAGCTCACTTATCCATTCTTCTGACTCAGTTATTTTGCTACTGATTCCTTCTAGAGTATTTTTTATTTCATTTATTACATTGTTCATTACTGATTGTTTGCTCTTTAGTTCTTCTAGGTCCTTTTTAAATGTTTCTTGTATTTTCTCTATTCTATTTCCAAGATTTTGGATCATCTTTACTATCATTACTCTGAATACTTTCTCAGGTTGTTTGTTTATTTCCTCTTCATTTATTTGGTCTTGTGGGCTTTTATCTTGCTCCTTTGCCTCTAGGATATTTCTATGTCTTCTCATTTTGTCTAATTTACAGTATTTGAGGTCTCCTTTCCTTAGGCTGCAGGCTCATAGTTCCTTTTGCTTCTATTCTCTGCCCCATTGGTAGGGTTGGTCCGGTGTCTTGTGTAGGTTTCCTGATGTGAGGGACTGGTGTCTGCATTCTGGTTGGTGGAGCTGAGACTTTTCCCTCTGATGAGCAGGGCCATGTCTATTGGTGTGTTTTGGGGTCTCTGTGAGCTTAGTATGACTTTAGGTAGTCTGTGGGCTGATGGTTGGTTTTGTTTTATTGTCTTGTTTATTGTTTTGTGTGTGGTGTCCATCACTGGCAGCTGCTGGCAGTTGGGTGTAGCTGGGTCTTGGATTCAGATAGAAGCCTCCATGAGAGCTCTTGGTGGTTAATCTTTCCTGGGGCTGGGAATTCACTAGTGGTCCAGCATCCTGGATTTGGTGCTCCTACTCCAGAGTCTCAGGCCTGACTTCTGGTTGAGGGACCAAGACCCTGCAAGTCACTCATCTTAGAAATAAATGAGATTAAAAAAAAAAAAATGAGACTAACAAAACCCCAGACAATGGTAAAAAGTTAAATCAAACAAAGAGAAACAGAAACAAGGGAACACACACACACACACACACAAAAGAAACAAAGCAGAACCAAATAAATCAAAACAAGAGAACAACCAGACAAACAAAAGAACCTAAGAATGAAATTGAACAATTAAGAAGAAAGCTGACAAAAACCCAAAAGCAAAACACAAAATCAAAGCAGAGTGCTAACTGAAGAATGAAGCAAAGAAACAAAAGAAACTGACAAAAATGGTATAAAAAAAGAGAGAAAGAGAAATGGGATAGAAGAGAGAACAACAGAAAAGCAATGTAGAAACAGAAATATAAAAGAAACAAGAGAAAATATATTGAAGAAGAAGAAGAAAAAAAAAGACAAAACCCCAGGGAAATGGTAAGAACACAATCATACAAGAAAAAACAGAAACCAGGAAACACATACATGTAAAAGAAACAAAAACAGAGCCAAAGAAAACAAAAGCAAGAGAACAACAAAACAGAACTCCAAAATGAAATCAGACAATTAGGATTAAAACTAACAAAAACTCATAACCTGAAAACAAAACCAAAGCAGTGTGCCAGCTGAAGAATAAAGCAAGGAAATAGAACAAACCAATAAAAATGGTTAAAATAATAATAATAATAAAATAAAAAGGGAAAAACACAGGACAACAGAAAAGCAAAGTATAAATGGAAGTATAAAAAAAGAAAGAAAAATATATTAATGAAAAAGGAAGGAAAAAAGGGGAAAGAACACAGAATAACATAAAATAAAAGTAAAATAAAAATGTATAAAAAATAAGAATAAAAAATAAAAATATGTTATAAATCACAGATATTCCCATAAGACAAAAAACAAAACTAAACTAAACTAAACTAAACTAAAACAACAAACAAAAAGAGAAAGAAAAAGAATGCCCCCCCAAAAAAGCTAGAACCAACAACAGAATGAATCCAAACATAATAAAATTAATAGTAATAATTATGTTTCCCTGGGGTCTCTGATGTAACTGTCCTTGCACATGCCATGAGCCACAGCACACCTCTGCCTCCCCAAGAGGCTCTCCTCTTTCTCTGGGCTGGTTTCTGGGCCTACTGAGGACCCTGTGGGGACCACTGAGACTCTGATCTGGCCCAATTCCTTCATGTGCTTGCCCCCAAAGTCCAGAGCTGCCAGAGCTAGACTGTTTTCATTTGTGGAAACACTCATTGTATACTCAGATATTCCATAGTCACAGGGTCTACCTAGCTTATCGCGAGGATTTAATCTGCAGCTTGTACAGCTAATGGAAAGATTTTCAATCTTCTTCCTTAGCCACCCCATCACTAGGGTTCACCTTTAGTTTTATCCCCACCTCTGTGTGTGGTCCACCCACAGGAGTATGGTTCTGAGGCTGCCTTGGAGTTCTTGGGTCTGGCCCTGTTAGGACTGGGTACAGTGGTGGTATGACTGCTTGGATCATGGGAGCCCTGGTGGTGCCAAGTGTACAGGGGAGCTGGTGGCCATGGGCACAAGGGATGTGGCCCTCGTGAGGGCCTTTTCTGGCACCTGATGTAGGCACATGAGGTTCAGCCATGGCTGGGGATTTTCTGGCACCTGGCAGCAGGTGTGTGAGAGCCAGCCCTTAGAGGGCTTTTTTTTTTTTTTTTTTTTTTGCCCTGCAGCCATGCATGAGGGCCATCTCTGAGTGGGATTTTTTTATTCCTCAGCAGCCGCTCACAAGAGCCAGACCTGAGCAGGCTTATTATAGTGTTGTTGGCAGGCACCCATGTGTGGGGAGTGAGAGGCTACAATAGGGGCTCCTCCCCCTGCCTGTGACTCAGCAACAATGCTCTGCTTCCATGGCAGTCTGGTCTTCTCCATAGGCATTCCCTGCTGCAGATTTTCTCCCTTCAGTCCCTTCAGTTTCTCTCCCCACAGCCAACAGTAGTTCTTACTCTGGGCCTGTTCTCCAATCCCCATGCACCAGCTCCCAGCCCCCTTGCACAGCTGTGAGCACACGTCCCAGTCTGGGGCATGTAGGGCCATGGTATGGACCATCTGTGTATTACTTACTCTGTCCCATCTGCCACAGATTGGCCGCTTCACCCTCTTCTGACAGCCTCAAATGCTTCCCTTCTATCCCAATCGATTTCTCCATTGGAGAGGGTGTTTCCCCGTCAGAGAGGGGGTTTCCCCAATTTGGGAATCTCTCTTCTGCTTCAGCCCCTCCCCAGGGTGCAGGTCCCATCCCGCTTCCTCTCCTCCTTCTCCCTTTTTTATTTACATCCTACTCAGTTATGCAGGGATCTTTATAGTCCTTTCTGGTGTCCAAGGTCTTCTGCTAGTTTTCAGCCAGTGTTCTGTGAGAATTGTTGCATCTATAGATATATTCCTGATACATCCATGTAGAGCGATGAACTCCACATCTGCCTACTCCTCTGCCACCTTGAATCTCCTCAAGAGGTGTTTTAAAGCTGTTTGTGCTGAATTCAAATGAAGATTGGAATAAATCCTCAAACTAATGATATAGTTGCCCATAAGTACTTAGGAATCATTGACTTGCAACCATAAGGAGATTCAAAGAACTCCTTGCCCAAATCCTATAATGTATACAGTAGAAGAGTAAAATCAAGAGGGCACAACTTTCTTTATCAAAGTTATCATCACAGGCCTGAATCTTTGATTTATTTGTCCTGTCAGCTAGACTGCAAACACATTTGGTTAGAGACTATATTATTATCTTTATTCTCTGGCACTTCACAGAGCTTGGCACACAGTAGGTGCTCAATAAATATCAAATAGTGAAAAGATAATTGGATAAGTGAATGAATATCTTGAGATTATTCAAAATTTTTTTTTTGCTTTTTGATAGTTGCCTCATGTCCAATTCTGTAACATGTTGATTTTCTCAATTATATGAAATTTAATACAATGTAATAATCTTTTTTTCAAGTTTAAATCCTTTCCACATAACCAGTAATGACTTCTTAAGAATAATGTCCCCACAGTATTTCTTTTCCTCTGTATTGTGAAAGTGGAAATTATCAGTGGGTGAGTTAAGAACTTATTACATGTTTTCTTTTAACTGAATGAGATTTCTAGCAGATGTTTGAATTATTAACTGCTCTCACCATGACCGTATCAAACCTATACTGTAAGAGGTATGTGAGAAATGTATCAATCTGGCTTTTCTCTGGCTGCAGGCTACAGTATCCCCTCACAGTTACTTAACTTCACTTTGTTTTTTTATCTACAAACATAACTTTATGACCAACAATGGAATGAAGTTTCTTGGGAAGTAATAATGTCCATTACTGGACATTTGAAGAAGAATTTTGTTCAGTTCTATTAAGATGTCTTTCATTAGGAGGAAGCTTGAATAACACTCTTTAATATTCTTTCTAGATATAAAGCTTAAGCAATTCTTGACACTTTGAGGATGAACACTTCTCAAAATTCTATTAGTTAAAAGCTGAATAAACCCCGATATTGGCATTCTGGAAAATATTTAAATTGTTTCCTTCTAGTTACTTTAGCAATAATGGAATTCAGCTCAGGAAGTTTATGTTAAATCCAATCTCACTGGAGTTTCAGTGAGCTTTTCACCTTAACTGATGGACGATAAAGAGTCAAGCCCTCTTTGAGCTGGATTGTGCCTCATTTTTATACCCTCATCCATTCTGGCTAAAAAGCACATTTCATGTAAGTGGAGAGTTTTATTCAACACAGATCCCAATCCAACTTGGTTTCCTTGTTATCAGATTGGACTACTCAGAAGAAAAAATATGGTAGCTAATATTTACAAATATTGACTTCAGTCTAGTCCTTTGGAACTTAAAAATATAGTCTCTTGATTTTTCAGTGATAACTCAGGAGAAGCTGTTTCATTTGGGCAGTGCACAGTTCTATATTTATACTCTGAAAACTGCTTTGTGGGGAGGTACACAAATATTATTTGTCAAATTATAATTAACATTTTTGCAATACAGCATGAGTTTTTGTAATACCAGACTCAGAAGGGTAGAAGAATTGAGCAGCAGTTCTAAGCATTGCACTCACAATCTTGTTAAATTGGAATAATAAAATCAGTTCAGCCATAATTTACTAAATATGACTTATACTTCTGAAAATATCTAAGGTATTGCTGGGTACAGAAGAAATATGGGAGGATGGAGAGAGACTAGAAAGTTCTATGTTTCTGGGAAGGTTTTGTAATCTTGCTGTTCCTCATTTTTTCTCTGTTCAGTGTGGGTAGCAATTTGTTTTGTTACTTCTATTATGAAGATCAAATGTGACAGTGTTTTTGGAAGCAACATGTAATCTGGAAAATAATTTAGGCTTGACTACTCAGTCTGAAGTTGAGAGAGAGAGAGAAAGAGAGAAAGAGAGAGAGAGAGGGAGAGAGAGGGAGAGAGAATTGGGAAGCAGAGTCTGACCCTAAGTGATACCTCTACTCCAATTACTCCAATTGACTGGTCAACAGATTGGGTACTTTTCACTTAATGTTCAGCTTCAGGGTACGCACAAACTCTGGAACATTTTTTGCTTAGGACTTTCCCATTTCCTATTTAAAGAATTACTATCTTGGGTCACATTTTCTTGGAAAGTTAAGTGATCTAGAAAAGGTATTTAGGCTGTGGTGTTAATGCATGATGGTATATGAATGCCATGTATCTTCATCTGTACACAGGGATGGCAAAACCTTCAGATAAGAAAAAAAAATACATGGAAATAAAATTGTATTTAAAGATATCCAGAAAATAGAATTTTTGTATTAAAGCAAATGTGGATATATTTTTAATTAGAAAGCCAAATCCACATGAAATAGTAAGATGGAATAGAAAACTTTAAATGAATTCTATGCTTTTTGTAGAATCTTACAGTTTTGTTTGCACAGCAACCAGAGGCACGAGGAAATTTCCTGTCATTAGGGGAACTTCAAGAGAAATTTTTCACAAACACTGGCTTAAGTGTTGACTCCTCCAGAGTAATCTATCTATAGAGTGGGTCTTAGAAGACTCATCTTAATAAATGAGAACTCATAAGCAGTTCAAACCTTAGTGGCAAGAGATAGATTCATAGATTACTCACACACATCTCAGAGAAATTGAGATGTGAAAACTGATCCAGAGACACAAAAAGCCAGAGATGAAGAGGAAGAGTTAAGAAAGAACTTTCAGGTCCCTTCAAGCCACAGTAATGTGGATAGTCATTTGATTCACTCTTTTGTTGCCTAAAGTTTCTAGAATGAGATTGACCAACCTAAATGCTCTCCAGAGTGTACTTCAGAATTTTTAGAGAGGGGAGTCTTGCCAGGGCTAATCTGTAGAAAAGGGTGCTTTAAGCTGAATTGACATGACATGAACATATTTTTATTGTTCATAAAATGAAGTGGATGAATAAAAGAATGTAAGGGAAAGGAGATGATAGAGATTGTGATGGAGATATTTAAAGTCTTTTTTCCCCATATCTGTTGAGCTATTTTGACAGTCGGGATATGTTGACACGTTGGATATCTCTGAGAAGGTAGATTGGTGCAGCATGAGATTCAAACCTTGTTTAGTCATAAAAACCATCTGGTGTGATTCTTTAAATGCTTAATCACTATCCCACACTTAGTCAAGAGTTCCAGGTGGAGGCCTGGAAATGTATATTCTAATCAAGTGCTCCATAGAAAATACATAAGCTTACTTACTAGCTGAGTGACTGTGAGTACATCAGTTTCCATATTTCCAGAATGAGAATCAGAATAACGTTTTTCTTATAGGATTGAACCAAGCCATAGAAAACCATCTGTCCATAACAACTGGCTCAAAGTAGACACACAATAAACATTCATTACCCACCCATTCTTCCCCATCCAGGAACCCAGTCGTTTGCTGGCTGATTAGAGCCATCCCATAGCCCATGGGATGCCCGTGTTATTTTCTTCCCGTGGACCTGGAGGTTTGGGCAGCATCAGCATATATGATAAATGAAGTGGAGATTCTCTGAGTCTGTTAGAATTCCGTATCAGCCAAATATCTTTGCTTATTTTGATGTTTCCTCGCATTTTGGAGGGGTTCTTTTGATAAGTAGTAAATATTTCAGTATTTAAATCCTGAGTAATCCTCTGAAAAGAAAACAAACTAAAAAAAAAAAAAAAAAAACCTAGAAAAAAAAATTTTTTTTCCCCACCCCAAATTTCCAAACCTTATTTCCTCATTCCTTACAAAAGCTCTAAACTCAAAGAGGAGAAATATTAGTCCCTGGAGAGAAATGCAGCAAGAGGACTGAATGTTTACATAGTAATAGAACAAAATGGATATAGTTATTCCAATGACAAGCTAATTTCTTAAAAGGAAATTTTAGTTGTGTATCCAACATACATTCCATAAGCATCTATTGGGTATCATTGCGAAGTAAGCACTGGTATATATTAGGGATAGAAGATTAATTAGAACTAGATCCTGCCTTCAAGGATTTCACAGAGTACTAGAGGAGACAGATGTACAAAAATAAACATATGGTAGGAACATATTATATTAGTGGTATGAGCAGTTTTAAAAATTCTTTATTTCCTTGGGTTCATACTAACTCAGGTTAACTTCCAGACAACTTTAGAATAAAAAAATTTTCCCCAGATATATTACAATTTTGGTCCATAATCTTCTCATTCAGTCTCAACAATACCACTGGAACCAAGTTGCAATCTATATTATTAGTCTTCTACATAAAACATGTAACAGTTCTTAACTTACTTTTCCAGTATATTTTATAAGGCAGTTCTGTTATTAACTCACTACTCTCTTCCAACACTTATTAAATCTTTGTTCATTAATAGATTGCAATGGTTTTTTATCCCCCAAAGAAAAAAGAAAGGATTCATATTTGTTGAATATCAACAAGGTGCCAAGTTCATTACACTAGTATTCCATATTCAGAGCTACAACAAGATTTGGGAACAAGAAAAAATAAGATTACCCTCCGAAGGCTAAACTACAAAGCAACACATGGTGAAGGAAATTAGCCAGCCTTAAAAAAAGCAGCCTAAAGCAACAGGGTTGAAATGACTCAAAAGGTTACTGCAATCTGGTGGTAAGGATTGAAAGGGGTGCTTTAACCTGAGTGCTTTAGCAAAGTCTGGGCTACACCAGCATGATAAGGTTGAGCCATAGACAGTGGTATTAATAAAAGTAGGAGAGGGAAAAGTGCAAACTGAAGTTAATCAGACTTGTACATCCGACAGAATGAAACAGATAAAGATGTGGCCAATATATTCCAGCACTGCCTGGAGGACAGGGCATCTTGGTCAATACATGTTGGCTAGGTCATTCTTTATTTGCCAAATGCATCCCTATTTTATGAACATCCAGAAGTTATCTTAGAGAACTTTCTTCAAGATCATTACATTCCTATAGTTTGACTTTTTGCTCATCTAAGTAAACTTCTGATTAAGACTTAGATTTCTTATGAGAGTGATGACAGAGAGAGTATCCACTCATCATGATAATTTCAAGTAACCTCATTCCTGGAGTACATTTTTTAAATCATTAAAAATGTTACATATTTATCTACCCCTAAAGTTCTAGATAAGATTGTCTCAGTCCCTTATTCTATGCATTATGGAAAGTTTAATACTATTCCTAATATATCTGAGAAGTCTTCATGGTGGGGAAAAGTCAATGCACTTACATTCTTGGGCCCACATTTTGCTGTCTTTCCTCATTTTGTGTCTTGTGACTGTTCCTTTATCTTCCATTTACCTTTGTCTTCCATTGATTCAGGAAACTCAATCTCTTTCCTTCATAACCACAAGAAATGTACAATATGCATAAGGCCAGAGTAGGCATGGAAACTTTTCCTGCAGTTTTGAGATTATGGCACTTTAGCGCAGTGCAAGTAACTTTAAGTTGAACCTGAGATATCCTTATCTTCTTACACTATTATAGTCATTTCTTTCTCTACCATCCCTTTCCTGTATTCTCTATTCTTTCCCTTTGAGAACTACCTGTCTACCTACCTGGACACACACACACACACACACACACACACACACACACGTGCGCACATGCACACTCACACACACTTTTCCATTTCCTTTTGAAGAGCTCTCAGCTTTCTCTACTACCTACCCACAATTCAGTTGAAGTTCTGAAGTAACTACCAATAAGGACCTCTTCACATTTTTAGATAAATTGTTATGCAATTTCCCAACCGAGTTTCAAGATAGGGTTCAAGTTCAACTTTCCAATTACAGTAGCTTTCTGTTATCTACTTTCACATTAATTTTGGTTAGTTTCTCTGAAATTGATCACCTCTGGGATTGTCATGACTAGGCCACTGGGCTTTCAGAGCAGGGACTTAGATCCAGGAGTTGAGGTCCTACCCAACTTTAGCTGGACTGTCTGCCAGTCACAGGACAGACTTTCTTCTCTCTGTTATAATTCTTTATATTCACTTCTTCTGTCATCACTAAGGCTCTACTTTCCAAGGCAAGTAGCATAGGTAATGTCTTTTAATGATTACACCTACTCCAGGCATTCAAAATGATTACTATTCTCATCTTACACCTGAAATAACTGAAGTTTCATGAAGTTTAAGATATTTGCTCAAAGTTACACAGCATGTATCAGAACTGGAATTTATCTTAGGTCCATCTTTATCCGTGTGTTCTTTCTGCAACAGCAACAAAGCTTATATTTTACTGAGAGCCAGTTAATATGTCTAGCTGTGCAAATATTCCTTAAACTAAAATACAAACCCTCTTTTGCAAAATCATTTCCACAGCTCTGATAAGAATATTACTCTAATGTGGGCTCTTTAAATTTTTTCTTTAAGAGTTCAAAGAGTCATCCTTTGTCAAAGGACTTACACAACTGCCTTCTCTTGTCTATTTCATTTCCAGGACACATAATGCAAGTATGCTGAGGTTGATTGTCCCAGTTTCCCAAAACAGGCATGAGGTCAGGTATGTGTGGTTATTTGGAGTGAATGGGTCATAAACTAGAACATAATAATTATGTGCACACGTATACAGCTCAGCCCCAAGAGACTCAACACAACTGAACTTATGCTTTCAAGAGCAGTTGGAGAAAACCGAGCTCAAACTAGGAGTTAGGATGTACAAAAGGTCTTTGGCTGCATTTATTCAGTATGCTTCAAATTGCTATATTCAAGCATATCTATGGCTCTGGTTCCAAATTCAAATTATCTTGATAAATACCCTGGCTGCATTTGGGGAGCAGGAATAATTGTACATATTTAGGGTTGTGGTCAGCTATCTTTAGAGGTTCAGCTCTCCCTAAGTAAGTTTGGCAGAGAGTCTGAAGTCAGTGAATGTTGGGAGAATGAGACTTCAGTTGGATATTTGGGGGAAGGCTATACCTTGTAAGAAATGAAGTAAATACATACCTTATCCCCATTCAATAAAAGTAGAGAGATGCTATAAATAAAGATCCAGTTGGAATGGGTTTCAATGAAGGCTTCACTTACTGTACCTTCTCTCTATAAGTCATGATATTCCTTTTCTGAGGTGAGTCTTAAAGAAAAAGCCTGAGCTCTCACATAGCATGAGCAGAGAAGAGGTGAGCACAGAAAGCAGAATAGGTGGCAAGGTCAGAGATATGTAGTTGTAGGAGGTGATGACTCCTTTGAAGAACAGTGAAGAATTCAATAAGGGAAAGGGAGTATAGCAAAGACAGAGCAGTGGAGGAGAGTGAGAAGAGATAAGATTGGAGAGGTAAGCAAGGATCAGACCCTGGGGGCCTTGAAAGTTACTCTAAAGATCCTGGGCCCTACCTTGCAGGTACCATCTACTAGTGGTGAACTAGGCAGCCTTCCTTTCCATGGAGTTTACCTTCTAACCAGAGAGGTGGGATAAACAACTAATCAGCAAAGATCAGGTATAGATATAAAAATAAAATACGTTGAGATTGAAAAAACATGGTGTTGGAGCCAGAGAGGCCTCTTTCAGATCTCAGGACTACTACTTGTCAACAGTGTGACCTTGGACTAAGCATCAGTTTCTTCTGAGAAAAACAACAATAGCAATTCCAGGGTTGTTTGTAAAAAATAGGTAGTGGATTCCCAAGTCCTTGTCTATTGCTTGTCATGCAGTAGTTGCACAAAATGGCACCCACTGAAGGATCTGGATGGCAAAGCTAAGGGTAAGAACTACATGTGGGCAGATTAGGCAATTGTTTTGCTGGGACAACCATGACAACGTAAAGAATAATAGTAGCTAATATATACTGAACACTTGATATGTGCAGAAAATATTCCAGAAACCCTTTACATACATAAACAATCCTATCATCTTCTTTTTGCAGTTGAAAGAACGGCAGCACAGAGAAGGTGAGTGACTTGGCCAGAATCATGTATCCAGCAAGTAGCAAAGCCAGGATTCTAGGCAGTCTGTATCCATACTTATGCTCCTAATCACAGCCTTACATTGCTTTATATTTGGGTCATAACATTATAGCTGATCAGCTTCTAGCAAACCATGTGACAAGTAGAAATTTTTCTGTTAATTTTTATTTACGTGGATCCAAGATCTAAACTGAACGTCTCTTGGATAAGCACCTATCACTTCATTTTACAGTCAGGCACACGGAGGCCATTTTGGTTAACTGACTTCCAAAGGTCACAAAGTTTGTAAATAGTGGAGGCAGCTCAGGAGACGAGGTCTTCTTAACTCCAATCCAGAGCTGGAAGGGCAGCTGAGAACTGTGTTCTCCATGAAGGGGACAAGCGTCTTTGATCACTGGACGGTAGTGGCTTCTAATTTTCATCATCAGGAATATTTATTTTAAACACTTGAGATTTTTAAGCACTGTCTCCACTTAGAAACACAAAAAAGTAATAAGATAGCATTAGTTACTCATATAGCTACTATTATTTATTACATGTGGGTGGCCCTATATAGTTCACAAAAATATTTTGCAGTCTATGATCGTAATTGCCTACAATGACTTTAGATGTTTCTTTATATATATATATATATATATATATATATATATATATATATATATATATAT
>NW_006770161.1:1172232-1200405 GCF_000442215.2 Lipotes vexillifer
CTTTAATGCAGTATAATTGTTTTACAACGGTCTGTTAGTTTTTGCTGTATAACAAAATGAATCAGCTACACATATACATATATCTCCTCCCTTTTGTGTCTCCCTCCCATCCTCCCTATGCCACCCATCTAGGTGGACACAAAGCACCGAGTTGATCTCCCTGTGCTATGCAGCTGCTTCCCTCTAGCTATCTATTTTATGTTTGGTAGTGTATATATGTCCATGCCACTCTCACACTTCTTCCCAGCTGATCCTTCCCCCTCCTCACGTCCTCAAGTCCATTCTGTATGTCTGCATCTTTATTCCTGCCCTGTCCCTAGGTTCTTCAGAATCTTTTTTTTTTTTTTTAGATTCCATATATATGTGTTAGCATACAGTATTGGTTTTTCTCTTTCTGACTTACTTCACTCTGTATGACAGACTCTCGGTCCATCCACCTCACTACAAATAACTCAATTTCCTTTCTTTTTATGGCTGAATAATATTCCATTGTGTATTTGTACCACATCTTCTTTATACATTGATCTGTTGATGGACACTTAGGTTGCTTCCATGTCCTGGCCATTGTACATAGAGCTGCAATGAACATTGTGATACATGACTCTTTTTGAATTATGGTTTTCTCAGGGTATATGCCCAGTAGTGGGATTGCTGGGTCATATGGTAGTTCTATTTTTAGTTTTTTAAGGAACTTATATACAGTTCTCCACAGTGGCTGTATCAATTTACATTCCCACCAACAGTGCAGAAGGGTTCCCTTATCTCCAGTCCCTCTCCAGCATTTATTGTCTGTAGATTTTTTGATGATGGCCATTCTGATTGGTGTGAGGTGATACTTAATTGTAGTTTTGATTTGCATTTCTCTAATGGTTAGTGATGTTGAGCATCCTTTCATGTGTTTGTTGGCAATCTGTATATCTTCTTTGGAAAAAATGTCTATTTAGATCTTCTGCCTATTTTTGGATTGGGTTGTTTGTTTTTTGATATTGAGCCTCATGAAATGCTTGTATATTTTGGGGATTAATCTTTTGTCAGTTGCTTCATTTGAAAATATTTTCTCCCATTCTGAGGGTTGACTTTTCATCTTGGTTATGGTTTCCTTTGATGTGCAAAAGCATTTAAGTTTCATTAGGTCCCATTTGTTTATTTTTGTTTTTATTTCCATTTCTCTAGGAGGTGGGTCAAAAAGGATCTTGCTGTGATTTATGTCATAGAGTGTTCTGCCTATGTTTTCCTCTAAGAGTTTTATAGGGTCTGGATTTATATTTAGGTCTTTAATCCATTTTGAGTTTATTTTTGTGTATGGTGTTAGGGAGTGTTCTAATTTCATTCTTTCACATGTATCTGTCCAGTTTTCCCAGCACCACTTATTGAAAGGGCTGTATTTTCTCCGTTGTATATTCTTGTCTCCTTTATCAAAGATAAGGTGACCATATGTGTGTCGGTTTATCTCTGGTCTTTCTATCCTGTTCCATTGATCTATGTATCTGTTTTTGTCCCAGTACTATATTGTTTTAATTAATGTAGCCTTGTCATATAGTCTTAAATCAGGGAGCCTGATTCCTCCTGCTGTTTTTCTTTCTCAAGATTGCTGTTGCTTTTTGGGGTCTTTTGTGTTTCCATACAAAATTGTGAAATGTTTTGGTCTACTTCTGTGAAAATTGCCATTGGTTGTTTGATAGGGATTGCACTGAATCTGTAGATTGCTTTGGGCAGTATAGTCATTTTCACAATGTTGATTATTCCTATCCAGGAACATGGTATATCTCTCTATTTGTTGGTATCATCTTTAATTTCTTTCATCAATGTCTTATAGTTTTCTGTATACAAGTCTTTTCTCTCCATAGGTAGGTTTATTCCTACGTATTTTATTCTTTTTGTTGCAATGGTAAATGGGAGTTTTCCTTAATTTCCCTTTCAGGTTTTTCATCATTAGTGTATAGGAATGCAAGTGGTTCCTGTGCATTAATTTTGTATCCTGCTACTTTACCAAATTCATTGATTAGCTCTAGTAGTTTTCTGGTGACATCTTTAGGATTTTCTATGTATAGCATCATGTCATCTGCCAACAGTGACAGTTTTACTTCTTTTCTGATTTGGATTCCTTTTATTTCTTTTTCTTATCTGATAGCTGTGGCTAAAACTTCCAAACTATGTAGAAAAATAGTCGTGAGTATGGGCAACCTTGTCTTGCTCCTGAAATTAGTGGAATGGTTTCAGTTTTTCAGCATTGAGAATGATGTTGTCTGTGGGTTTGTCATATATGGCCTTTATTATGTTGAGGTAAGTTTCCTCTATGACTACTTTCTGGAGGGTTTTTATCATAAATGGTGTTAAATTTTGTTGAAAGCTTTTTCTGCATCTATTGAGATGATCATATGGTTGTTCTCCTTCAATTTGTTAATATGGCTTATCATACTAATTGATTTGTGTAAATTGAAGAATTCTTGCATTCCTGAAATAAACTCCACTTGATCATGGTGTATGATCCTTCTAATGTGCTGTTGGATTCTGTTTGGTAGCATGTTTTTCAGTATTTTTACATCTCTGTTAATCAGAGTTATTGGCCTATAATTTTCTTTTTTGTGACATCTTTGTCTGGTTTTGGTATTAGGGTGATGGTGACCTCATAGAATGAGTTTTGGAGTGTTTCTCCCTCTGCCATATTTTGGAAGACTTTGAGAAGGATAGGTGTTAACTCTTCTCTAAATGCTTAATAGAATTCACCTGTGAAGCCATCTGGTCCCAGGCTTTTGTTTATTGGAAGATTTTTAATCAAAGTTTCAATTTCAGTTCTTGTGATTGGCATATTTATATTTTCTATTTCTTCCTGGTTCAGTCTCAGAAGGTTGTGCTTTTCTAATAATTTGTGCATGTCTTCCAGGTTGTCCATTTTATTGGCATAGAGTTGCTTGTAGTAATCTCTCATGATCCTTGCATTTCTGCAATGTCAGTTGTTACTTCTCCTTTTTCATTTCTAATTCTATTGATTTGAGTCTTCTCCCTTTTTTCTTTTATATGTCTGGCTAATGGTTTATGAATTTTGTTTATCTTCTCAAAGAAGCAGCTTTTAGTTTTATTGATCTTTGCTATTATTTCCTTCATTTCTTTTACATTTATTTCTGATCTGATCTTTATGATTTCTTTCCTTATGTTAAATTTGGGGGTGTTTTGCCCTTCTTTTGGTAATTGCTTTTGGTATAAGGTTAGGTTGTTTATTTGAGATGTTTTTTAGTTTCTTGAGGTAACATTGTATTGCTATAAACTTCCCTCTCGAACTGCTTTTGCTGCATCCCATAGGCTTTGGTGTTGCTGTGTTTTCATTGTCATTTGTTTCTAGGTATTTTTTTATTTTTTCTTTGATTTCTTCAATGATCTCTTTGTTATTTAGTAGTGTGTTGTTTAGCCTCCATGTGTTTGTGTTTATACAGTTTTTTTCCTGTAATTGATATATAGTCTCATAGTGTTGTGGTCAGGAAAGATACTTGATATGATTTCAATTTTCTTGCATTTACAAAGGCTTGATTTTTGACCCAAGATATGATGTATCTTGGAGAATGTTCCATGAGCACTTGAGAAGAAAGTGTAATCTACTGTTTTGGAAGGAATATCCTATAAATATCAATTAAGTCCATCTGGCCTAATGTCACATTTAAAGCTTGTGTTTCCTTACTTATTTTCATTTTGGATGATCTTTCCATTGGTGAGAGTGAGGTGTTAAAGTCCCCTACTATTATTGTGTTATTGTTGTTTTCCCTCTTTATGGATGTTAACATTTGCCTTCTGTATTGAGATGCTCCTATGTTGGGTGCATAAATATTTACAATTGTTTTATCTTCTTCCTTGATTGATCCCTTGATCATTATGTAGTGTCCTCCTTTGTCTCTTGTAATAGTTTTATTTTAAAGCCCATTTTTTCTGATATGAGAATTGCTACTCCAGCTTTCTTTTGATTTCCATTTGCATGGGATATCTTTTTCCATCCCCTCACTTTCTGTCTGTATGTGTCCCTAGGTTTGAAGTGTGACTTTAGACTTTTAAACCAGGTTGATTCTTCCAGAAACATATCCCTATAAACAAACATCCAAGATAAACAAATATCCAATTCTTAAAGAGCTGTAGTTCCAGGCAGTCACATGGGTCCTCCCTTCTCCTTTCAAGTTCATAACATTATCTTTGGTTTTATTTCACCTCCTTAGTGCTGTATTCTATTTCCATCTCAATTCCATCCAAAAATGCCTCTTTTCCTGACTTGGTACTTGGCATTGAGACCTCCATTCTCCTGCCTGGGTTATTGTTTAATCCATCCTTTATGTCTTCTAAGCTCACATATTACAATAATAGTCCCTAGTCCAGGCATTATCTGCCTCAAAGCTGGTGATCCATTACCAGTCAGATGCTTCAGCTCTGCTCAAGGACCAGTCTGTGGATAAGGGTTTATGTATTTCTTAGATGAATAAACAGACACAGAGAGTCCATGTATCTTGCTTCATGTTGTAGCAGAGCTTACTCATTGTCTCTCAAAATCCATTTTTCTATTATTATTTAGCAATAGAACTTGTGACTTTTAGCTGGTCATGTGGCCTAAAATAAGACTACATTTCCCAGCTTACCTTGTAGTTATTTGTGGCCACATTGTCAAGTTCTAGCCAATGGGTTATAAGTGGAATGCTGACATTGAAGCATGGAGGACAGCTGTTCTAAACACCCTGCTCCCTTTCTTCTTCATTGTCTCTCTCTTTCTGATGGTTGGAATGTGGACAGGATGGATGAAGTCCAAGCAGCTATCTGAAGGCATGAGGTGGAAGCCACAGGCTGAGAATGGTGGATCAATAAATCATAAGGCATAACCTTACCAGCCTTGGACTGCTTGCTTCTGGATTGCCTTATATGAGAGATAAATAGACTTCTGCCTTGTCTGAGTCTATTATTTTAGACTTTTTGTCTCTCAGAGTTGACAAATCTTAACTGATATAAAATCACACAGCTAGTTACTACCACTCAGTTCTTTTAGCTTCAAATACACTTGTTTTTATTTTACCCCACAACAACTGATATCTCCATCTACCTCACTTTCAGGGCTTCTCTGAAGATGAATGAGGAAACAGGTAAGAGAGTACTTTGTAAACTGTAAGGCCTTATTTACATGTGAACAGAAGCAGCATTTTGCATTTGTGGAGAGCCATGGAAAAGTACTTAATGTCTTAGCCTGCTTATTAGTTGAACAGGTAGGGGAAAAAACCAAAAAGCAAAAAGCCATGTTGTACTAGAGACCTGGATTCCAAATGAACCGGAAACTCCTTTGGCTGAGTCTTGGGCCAAAAGCTGCCTTTCAAGTGGGGAAGGATGTGTTAGTTCTGAGCTTCCAGGACCTCTCTGACTAGCTGTGGTTTAATGCTGCCCAAACTTTTGTGTAAATACACCTACAGCTTAAGTAAAATAGGAAGGATTGGAGATCTAAAATGCCCTAGTTGGGATATTCTCTATGTCCAACATCTCCTCATGAAGGAAATTGTATTAGTAATAAGCAAATTCCCAGTGTTAGAATTTGAGTTGCTTTGGGAGTGAGTGGCCAGGTTTTCAGAGGCTTGTTTGCTTTATGAAGAGTACTGGGGTCAGTCTTTGCTGGCCAGAGGTCTCTAACCAGAGACAGGTTTTCACACAGGGCTTTTCATATTTTCTGCCTTGAGCCGGGCTCAAATACCAAGAAGTCTCTTGGGGGTAGTTTTGCAAGTTTGCTCTTTTTCCTTTTGCAACTGGCAAAGGGCACCCAAAGCCAATGCTTGGAAACTATGCTTGTGCCCTGAACACTTTGCTCAGGCTCCTTTGAAAGGTGTTGTGTTGCATCTCAAAGAAAACATTGTTTTGTAATATTCTGGGGTTGTTTTCTGCCCTCATTGCATAATTCAAGATTGACAATACTCTATTTTGAAAAGATAAGACAAAATATAGTCATTGCTCAAGAGACAAGTCAAGCAATACAGTGACTGTGAGGAGTTACTATGATTTCCTCACACATGTGAGGGAATCATAATTATAATAATATCTGACGTTCATTGAGCATATTTATATACCAGGCACTGTGGTAGCCCTTTATATATGCTATATTACTTAATCCTTCCCAAAATTGTATGTGCCCGAACGACTAAAAATACTTAACAGCAAGTAGAGCACAGCATCAGTAAATGAGAACAGATATTGCTTCAGTGCTGAGTCTGAGTCTTGGAAATGCCTTGCCTCCCTAAGTATTAACTTTTTTTGTTTCTGAATTGTGGGGGAGAACTAAGGGGAAGGACAAGGTGCTTACTTCACCAATCATATCCCTTCCCATTTCTCCCCTCTCCTCTTCTCCCTCCTCTCCCCTTTCCTCATCTCCCCTTTCCTTCTAATTAAGCATTCTGGAAAGTGAGAGAGTGATTCTTCCACACATGGACGATACTAGCATTGGTTTAGAGTTATGCTTTAGAAATAAAAGGTAAGAAACAATTAAAGCAAGTTGGATTCTAATAGCAAAGAAAATTATCAATGATTGCTTAGATCAACAGTTCTAAAATTTTTGATCTCAGGATCTCTTTAAGTACCACAAATATTGAGGACCTAAAAGGGATATTATTTATTTATGTTATTTACTATATATAAAAACTACAAAAGTAAAAATTTATTAATTCATTTAAAAATAACAATAATAAACTGTGAAATGCTAACATGCATACTTAACAATAATAAATTATGAAAAGCTAACATGAATACTTGTATGAAAAAATCACTATATTTGAAAACAAAATCTATTCAGTAAGTAGACTGTCATTGTTTTACACTTTTGCAGACCATGTTAATATTTGGTTTAATAGAAGGCAGCTTCTTTCTCTCTGCTTCTTCTTTCATTCATTGTAATACATTATTTTGGTTGAAATATATGAAGAAAATTCAGTCTCACACAGGTATATAGTTGAAAAATGAAAGAACATTGTATTCAGCTTTTCAAATAATTGTGGATATTCTTCTTTGTCACACTATAAAACTGCCAAGTGGTAGTTTATAAAAGGTCATTGAAATGTGTAATCAAATCATACTGATAAAATTTGGTTTTCTATTACACTAAAATCCATTGACCTTTTTGTTTTTTTTTTTTTGAAGTTGCTTTTTTTTTTTTTTTTAGAAGATGTTGTGGGTAGAAGTTTATTAATTAATTTATTTATTTTTGCTGTGTTGGGTCTTCGTTTCTGTGCGAGGGCTTTCTCTAGTTGCAGCAAGCCGGGGGCCACTCTTCATTGCGGTGCGGGGGCCTCTCACCATCGTGGCCTCTCCTGTTAAGGAGCACAGGCTCCAGACGCGCAGGCTCAGTAGTTGTGGCCCACAGGCCCAGTCGCTCCGCGGCATGTGGGATCCTCCCAGACCAGGGCTCGAACCCGTGTCCCCTGCATTAGCAGGCAGACTCTCAACCACTGTGCTACCAGGGAAGCCCCCATTGACCTTTGAATATATATTATACCCAAGTATGATTTTGAAACATTGCATAATGGTCCTTTGAAAAAACATTAGGTCATTGAATTATTCAGACCTAAATTAATACTAAGATTTACATTTGTTAATACCACCACCAAGTTTATCAGAAAAGTCTAAGGATTGAGAAGCTGCCAGTCTCATGGTGGAGGATACAAGGTTTCCAAAATTCTAATTTTCACTTTTAAGCTTGAATTTTATCTTTGGCAACAAATTCTGCAGTATGTTTTACTTGACTAGACAGTCTCATTTCATTAACTTTCAAGAAAATGTTTGTCAAATAACCAAGTTTGAATAAACATAGTATTTTAAGGAAAAAAAAAGCAATAGTTCAGTTTTTGCAATTCAAAAAATGCACTAGTGTTTGTCCTAGACAAACCCATCAGAAGTAATTGATGGATACTTTTTATTTCACTGCACTAAATATTAAAACACGGTTTGTAATCAAGTGTTGAGATTTAGTAAAATTAATAACTTTTAGTACTTTAAGAAGGTCATTCTTAAATAAAACTGGTTTTTACCCCCTCCACTTTAAAAAATTTCCTTTTTAAATGTACAATGGTGAAAAATAGCTTAAGTTCAATTCTGCAGTTGTGATATTAATTCAGTCTTCATATTTGCAGCTACATCTTTGACTTGTCAATTATTGTGTTATTGGAGAGTGGCAGTGCTGTGATTTCTTTTGCTGACAGTTCATTCAGCCGTCATACAGCAATGTCAACTCCACAAGGTTTTATTAAGCTCTGAGCTACTGAGTGCCCCTCTTTAGCGAATGCAATGCATAACTTACCTGATAAGATGCCTCAGTGACTTTTTCATTTTAGTTTGAAAAGCAATGCATAACTTACCTGATAAGCTGCCTCAGTGACTTCATTTTAGTTTGAAAAGCTGTAGTAAAAAATTGTTGGCCTGAAGGGCTCATTGTGCCTTTCTTTAAAATATTCAATTTCTTTTTCTCAAACTCTGGGTGTTTAATTTCAGAATGGCATCTCAATTTAAAAGACACTATAATACTATTAAAGAAAGAATGCTGTGTTGCATAAGACATAATCAAGTAAAATACTTTCTGTCACAGTCTTATTTTTTATTTAGAGTTTTCTACATATTCTCATGTTACATTTTTTTCCCAGATTCTTTGTTGTAGATTCTTCTCTTGCGTGAGTCAGAAAACTCTCTGAGATATCAGTTTCATTTTTTTTCAGTATATGGGAATATGGATGGTGCAGATGTGGGTTGAGAGAACAAGTCTTCTAATCTCTCTTTATAAGTCAAGGGTCTATCCTAAAGAACAGGTGTAAGTAAGTACAATAAAGTGTATTTACATCTTGCTGTGTTTTTATGTAAGTACAAGGGAAATTTATGAATTTCAAGCAAATGACTTTTGTTAGAAAATGAATTACGATATTGTAGCAGGTGTGTCCAAAGAAAACAGGTAAGAGTAGAGTGGAAGTATTAAGAATAAACCTGTGTTAATCTCTGAAAATGAACGCTTTCATTCTTTAAAACTACACATTAGAAAATTATGGAAAAAAACATGATAATACACAAACACACATTCTACCAGCCATCAGAATAATGTATGATATCATCACGTGTCAGAAAGAACCTGGAAATGTTCACTGTACAGTCATGAAAAAATAAGAGTAAAATAGGCAAATAACTCTTGATATTATTATGAAAATAGCTTTTATTTATGGGTCCCTTGAAAGAGTCTTATAGAAAGTGGGGCCACACTATGAGAATTGCTGGTTATAACATTGAAGGCTGAAGTATTTTTTATAGACTGAAGGAAGCATGATACATGAATAGGTTAGTGCTATAAGTTGAACTGTATCCTTCTCCCTCAGAAAAAAAAAAAAAGAAACATTGAAGTGTTCACCCCTAGTTCCACAGAATGTAATCTTACTAGAAAGTAGTCATTGCAGATAGAATTAGTTAAGAGGAGAAAATTTTGGAGTGGAGTACGCCCTGAATTCAGTATGATTGGCATTCTTATAAAAAGAGGAGAGAGCCACGCAGGGAGAAGTTGGCCATGTGACAACGGAGGCAGAGACTGGAGTGCTTCAGCTGTAAGCCAGCTAATGCCAAGGATTGCTTGTCATCACCAGAAGCTAAAAGGGAGTCTTGCAACAGACTTTGTTGTTTTAAGCCACCCAGTTTGTGGTACTTTGTTACAGCAGCCCTAGAAAATTAATGAAACTAGCTTGTTCTAAAGAGCCATTGTGATATAAACACTAATTGCTATTGTAAACCCAGGAAAAATAGTTTTTCCTATAACTTAAAACTTTCTGCTAAAACAAAAAACAAAAATAAAAAAAACCTCAAACCCTTTTTGGCATGGATGGCATTTAGAAATCTGAAAGTTTATTCCCATAAATTCGGAGCTCTTCATAATCTACCACTATCAGATGTTACCATTGCTAGGGCTCCAGTAAATATTTTCATCTTTTGGGGTGCTAGGACTATTTAAAAAAGATAAAACTTTCTCTTGCTCACAGAAACTTAAACTAGTATATTGATATCCTGATGCCTGCCTGGATAATATGTGATTAAGACAGTGAAACTAGAGCATGTTCAGTCTCCAGCTTAGCTTCAAAGTGGACATTCTGAATAACGCTTAAAATAGAAAGGGGAAAAATTAATATTAATCTTCATCCTTACATTGTGTCCTTCATCCTGCACTCAGATGTGTTTGTCTTAAAAGATCTCCCTTCTTATTCTCTTTAGGAATCTTTCCTATCCTGTGATATCTGGTGACATTTGGGGTTTTTCCCCTTTGTCCAACATCCATTGATTACATGAAAATTTCATAGATACTCCCTATCACTAAAGGGAAAAGTGAAGGCAAATTCCTCTTAGGAAAAGTGGACTGCAGATTATCACAAATTGGCTCTGTTTAACAGATAGGAAAATTCAGATGACAGAGAAAGACAATTATATTGATTAATACTGGAGCACAAGGAAAAAGAAATATTAACCAGAAAGCTTTGACTTCCCATTCCTACTGCTTTCACAGACCACCCCCGCTCCCCCCAAAGCCTCATTTCTGTTGAAGCTGTCTTCAACACCAGACCTCCCAATGACTTTAGCTTCAGATGTTTGGGGCTTTTTTCCCCTTGTTTAACTAATTCATGGTCACTACATGTGGGTTAGTCTGGTTTTACTCTTCGGGACAGGCACAAACTATTTTGCCACAATTAATGTTTTGGTCAACAATGTGCAGACTTAAAGCCCCGAGTTATATGACTAGGCAAATAAAACCAGACCACAAAATTTGGTCTACACTGGTTGGCTATGATTCACCCATATGGGCAAGCCAGAAGTCTTGCTGCTTTCCCCCAAACCCTAGGAAAATCAGACTGTCATATTATACTTTTTGGTCCCTTTATACAGATGCAGAGCCCGTCTGTAGAAATTGTGGGGCTCAAATATTTAATTTGTGTAATGCAGTGGAACAATTTCAACAGGTAGAGATTAGTCAAGTATCCAAACTGAAAACATTCACACACTACTCAGAGAAAGTGTGAAATTCTGGCTATTATCGCAGGAAAGGTGCTGCCTAGGATTTACAAATTCCAAAAATTAGATATAATCGGTCTTTTTTCTTTATGGAGGAGATCAAACTAAAAAATAAAGATTATTGATTTTATGAATAAATATATTTTCTTAAATGATTTAGAAAGTTCTGTTTATTCATTTACCGACAGTGTTTAGAATATATAGTAGCCAGTGTGTCTGCAGATGTATTTATGTTGGACTGTTTGGTTTGGCCTCACCTCTGTAATAATTTATAACAGTTTTAATGTAAACCTACCACTGAACAGGTCATAAAGGTCCTGGATTTTAACCATCGTCGTTGCAGATAAACCCACAGCATTTGTTCCCACCACTGAACTCCAGCTCATCCTTATCAGGCCTGTGGAAACTTTTCACGTAGAAAAGTTTAAATGCTAAGGAATTTTAATTCATTTTCTTGTTTCTCAGCTTTGTGTTCCTTGTCAAAAGAAGATTTTATTTATTTTTAAGAAATAAATCTTTAGAGACAACTATTGAATTAAAAATTACATTTTCTCATATTTTTTAAAAATTGGTGATCAACTTTTATACATTTATTTTTGCTGTATTCATGTAGTTGACAGATACTGGCATAAAAATGGGAAAATAATTCTGATTCTTAGTTATTTTCTTAATATGTGTCAATTTCAATCAGCTGATGAGAAGCATCGGTATTTGGGCTGTAGTTTTGCTTTCATTTTCTTTTCTAGATTTTCCAGGTATGTTAGATTAGGTTTAGGTCTCTTTCTAGGTATTATACTTACAGACTCTTAATGTCAAAGCATCTTTATGTTTAATGTATTATATTTCAGTTATTAAATCATTAGAATACCTTTAATACAATTTAAAAATTAGTTTTAACTACCTATATAATATATTAATTATTTTCGCAAGTAGAGAAAGTAGTATTATTTTTTCCAAGAAAAAAATAAACAATTTTTTAAAGAGTTTACAATATGCATTTGAGAAGGAATGAACATTGTCAAGAGAGATCAAACTGACAGAGAAAAGGACCACTTAGTGATGAGTAAAGTGCATATAGTATATATCTTATGATGAATAATTCCTGTAAAGGATGTTTCAAAACGAGGAAACTCTCACTCCAGTAGCATATTGGTAAAACTTCTTATAATACTCTCTTTAGCTAACATTTATTATTTGTATATACATGCATCTATTCATCCAAGAAATATGCATAAATCACATATTCTGGGTCATGCTCTTGGGCATTATTGTCTTTTCCTCACATGGTGTTGCAAACTGGGTGTAGTTCTCTCAGTTTTACAGATGATAAAAGTGAAGTTCTGGAAGATTACTTATGTTGCTCTATAGCCACAAAATATGTGGCAGAGTCAAGATTTGAGCAATTTCTATCTGTTTCCAGAACAATTTTGGGTCATTTTAAAGCTAGTTGAGGAAGCAAACAGATCAGAATATGAATACTGATGAAATTTCTTACTAATGGTGTGACCTTGATCAAGTCATTTAATCAATTTAAGACTTCAGTTTCTTTCTGTTTACATTGCAAGCATTTTTCCCCCACCAGCTGGTTAAGATCCAAAGAACTACACTCAGAAAGTGCAGCTGGGTATTGGGAGCCTCTCTCCCTGGGCATTGAACTTCGGGCTAAAAGAGGCTCATAAATACTGACTCATTTATCAAGGTGAGATACTCCTTAGGAGTCTGAAAGTTAAAAACAAAACCCACAAAACTATATGTCTTTAACATATCAAATAGATTCATTTTACTTTAAAATAATCAATTAAAAGAAATTATAAAGACAATAATGATAATCCTTTATCCCACCATTCTCCACTAACTACTGCTAATATTTTATTTAACATCTATATATGTATATAGATGTGTGTGTGTGTGTGTTTACACACATAGGCTCATACTACATTTACCCAAGGAGAGCTATATTAAAATTTTTATATGAAAACTGTGAGATGGACATAATGTTTCCAAGAGCATAATTTTACTGACTGCATAATATTGGATGTATGGATACAGCACTATTTATTTAACTAATCCCATACTGTATTGATAAGCATTTAACTACAAGAACCATCCTTGTACATTTTCTCACTTATATGATAAGCACCATAGGAATAAATTCGAGAAATGAGATTGCTGAATCAAAGTGCCTTCCTCTATTAACTGATATATAACACAAAATGCTCTCTAGAAAAGTTGCGTGAATTCATACTTCCAGTATGTAATACCCATTTTCTAATCAACACTGAATTTCCCTACTTTTAAAAAACCTTTGCCAGTATAATATATAAAAAAGGATACCTTTTAAAAATTATTCATTTCTTACAATGAGACTGAACACTTTTTAAAAAATAAAACATACTTAAAAATTTTAGAAGAGTTTTAAATTTACAGAAAGTTTGCAAAGTTAGTGGAGGGTTCCCATACACCCCTTTGCCCTATTATTAACATATGGCATTAGTATCATACATTTGTTAAGATTAATGAATACTATCGATACATTAATATTATTGAAGTCCATGCTTTATTCAGGCTTTCTTAGTTTTTACCTAATGTCTTTTTTTCTTTCCAAGATCCTATCCAGCATGCCACATTACATTTAGCATTGATGTCTCCACAGCCTCCTCTTGGCTATGACAGTTTCTCATATTTTCTGTTTTCGATGACCTTGACAGTTTTGAAGTGTCCTATTCAGGTTTTTGTAGAATATGCCTTTACTGAGATTTGCCCGATGTTTCTTTCATCATTATACTAGGGTTATGTGGAAGATAACAGAGGTAAAGTGCCATTTTTATCACTTATATCCAAGGTACGTGTTATCAACATGACTTATAAATGCTGATGTTGATCTCTATTACCTGACTGAAGTAGTGCTTATCAGATTCCTCTATTATAAAGTTACTCTTTTGTTCTCTCTTCCCATACTGTACTCATTCAAAGGAAGTCACTATGCATAGTCTACACTTAAGGAGTAAGAAGTTATCCTTCACCTGTTTAAGGACAGTTATCTACGTAAATTATTTAGAATTCTTCTGCATGGAAGATTTGCCTGGTCCTTACTTTGTTATGTTCAGTTCTCTTACTACTTTAATCACCTGTGAACAGAGTGGCAGAGTTGTTTTCCTCAACAAGTGACATAAGCCATAATACTTGCAGTAGTGTTAGTTAAGCTTTCTCTTAAAAAAATAGGAGCCTTGGGCATGGTAGTCTCATGAGGCCCTCTAGGATCCTCCTGTGGCTGGTCAAGTACACGTATGTTCTCAGGCTGAGGTTGGAGAGTCAATAGAGGGAGAGAATACTTTCAAAAGAGGGGGGATGACTGAGAGAACAACAGCCCAGGGGAGGCATGAAATGATGGAACCAAGATCTCAATGAGCAGGGTGGCTGGAGCACACATCTAATGAGAGTGCAGATGGTGTGGATGCCACATTCAATGATCTCCACCTCCTGATATGTCACCCTAGTGTTGTCTCTGTCCATGTTACACCAAGGTTGAGTTGTGTGGCATGAGGCAGAACTAATAGGATGTCACTTCCATGATTAGTTTATAAAAGACAGTGGCTTCTGTATTTTCTCTCTTAAGTGTGTTCTCTCACTGATTACTTGTTTTGGGGAAAGCCATATGCCATGTCCTGAGAACACTTGAGAAACCTATGGAGAGATTTGTGCAGTAAAAATCAGAGGCTTTTGGCCAAGAACTGAGACTTGCCAACCACTCTGTGATAGAGCCTGGAAGTGGATTCCCCTACATCCCCACAAAATGAACCTGACTACAGTCTCAGTTAACAGCTTGGCTGCAACATTATGATAGACACTGAACTAGTACCACCCAGTTAAGACATTTGTGAATTCCTGACCCTCTGAAATTCTGTGATATAATACATCTTGTTTTAAGTTACTAAGTTTGGGGGTAATTTGTCACACAGCAATGGTTAACCAATACAGGTAAGTATAGACAAAAATAGGCATAGGGATGAGAATAATGCTTGTTAGCTAATGCCTGTTGGCCCCCAATTTACTGCAAATAAGAGGATGGTGGTTTTAGTAGAAGGGTATGAATTCATTGATGAGTTTGGAGTTAGCATAATGTAAAAGAACAGGGAAACAGAAGAGTTGAAAAGATCCCTTAGGGTACAACTGAGGTTGTAACCTATCCATCTGAGGTTTCCAGCCACCTGGATGGTGGTGTTTACTCTCCAGGTGTGGTAGATGGCAGGAGATTTAAGGGAACTTCTGGTACTGGTGAGCAAAGTTAGTTCAGACAATGCACCATGGAATCCTTGCTTAAATATTGCTGAAGATTTCTCTGCAACTGGCCATGTGTTCATCTTGTGCATGCCTGTTTTACTTGGACACATGGATCTGGGCTCATATGGACACTTGTCCCATCCTGAGGGCACTGTATCACTTTTTTGTCTGGTCCCTATCATCCTGGATTTAACACTGTTTCCTGAACTCCCATTTTAACAGCTCCCAACAACTCTGTGAGGTCTGTAAATCATGGACCATTTTCCAGAGCCAAGGTTCAGGAAGAACTAAGTGATTAATCTAGAGTCCCACAGCTAGCTAGTGACAGAGCCACACCTAGACTTGGAACTTCTGGTGCTCTCTCCTATGCTAATATGCTTTTATTATTTTTTAGGTTTTCCTCAATATTACTAAGGCAAATCAGACTCAACAGGTACATTGGGAGCAGATTATTGAAGGATGAGCCAATTGAGCTGCATTTAGGATTTGTGCATCTTAATATCTTAAAATATTTTTCTAACATTTTGGGTTTGGCATAGCAAAGTGTGCCAAGATCCTTTTCCTTTCATTTTTAAACCCACATGTATTTTCAGGGAAATTAAGCTCATATGTTTCTGATTCATTTACTCTATAACTCATCAAAATATTGTTTTATAACAGTTCTTGGGAGTCCATGAAACCTTTAAAAATTTAGACTTTTCCCCTTTTACTACCAAGGAAACCATGTTTTACTAAGAGCACAGCACAAATGAGCTCCAAAGGGTTTTCTTACTAAGCTTCACATGACCACTAAAGACTTAACCAGGTTCTCTGTGATCAACAAGAATGGAAGTCAACAAATGCACTATGTATTGGATGTGCTGGGACCTAGAGTTATAACGACAAATGAGAAGTGCCCCCCAGGTTTCAAGTAGCTGCCATGATGGACATAAAAAATGGTGACAGCCAAAACATTTGTTGAACACTTGAATGTCTGCTATTGAACAAAGACTTTTATAAACATCATGCCATGTAATCTTTGCAACCACTCTATGTGTTGCTATATTATAAAAAAGAAAACTGAGACTTAGAGAGTTTACTAAGTCATAGAGTTGGTTGGCCAGAGAGTGTACTAAGTCATAGAGTTGGCTGGCAGTGGATCCCAGACACAATCTCTGGCAGTTTGCTTGCAGAGCCCAGTCTTTTAAGTTGTTATATAGACTAGGAAGTGAAGAAACAGTGAGACAAAGCTAATGCCCATGTTTTTGGAGGTAGAGATGGAACCTCATTAATGGCATATAATTTATTTGTTTAAACTTTAATTATGACCACAAAATTATTTCCTTCTGGCTTCTCTGCTTGCATTTTGGATGTTCTTTGTCAAAGTTCATGGTCATGCAATAAATAGTCTTGCTAATGCCTTTTGGGTAGCTTACCAGAGATGTTGACCCCATGATCATGTAAGCCAGTGCTCCTTCTCATATAAGGGACCCTCTCAGAAAAAAAACTCTGCCATGTCCACACTGTACATAACAATCTCCATGCTGTGCTTTCTCTGAATTAATTTTTGTATAAGAATATCATTATTTATATTTGATAAGATAATAAAGAAGAGCTACTATATTTTGAATGTTTCTCTATGCCAGACATGGCTAAATGCTTCCCTTAAATTACCTGATTTAATCTTCACAGAACCCCTCCCTGACCTGAGGTATATGATGTCAGCTCCTCAGTTTTTAGATGAGGAAACTGAGGCACAGAGCTGGTAAATACTAACCACTGAGAGAAAACAGACTCTCACATTCAGTGGCATGGAATTTGAAATGAACCAAGGATAAAAGATGATAAAAAAGAATGAATCTTTAGAATATTCAAGGTTTATAGCAGCAGTCCCCAACCATTTTGGCACCAGGGGCTGGTTTTGTGGAGGACAATTTTTCCACAGACCCCAGGGGTTATGGTTTTGGGATGATTCAAGTGCATTACATTTATTGTGCTTTTTATTTCTACTATTATTACATTGTAATATATAATGAAATAATTATACAACTCACCATATGGCAGAATCAGTGGGAGCCCTGAGCTGCTTTTCATTTGCGACTTACAGATAGGGTTTTGATATGAGTCTGCAAGCAATTGATTTATTACAGTCTCTGTGCAGTCAAACCTCTCTGTTAATTATAATCTGTATTTGCAACTTCTCCCCTGTGCTAGCATCACTGCCTCAGCTCCACCTCAGATCATCAGGCATTAGATTCTCATAAGGACCGCACAACCTAGATCCCTCGCACGTGCAGGGTTTGCACTCTTGTGAGAATCTAATGCTGCCACTGATCTGACAGGAGGCAGGCTGTAATGTGAGTGATGGGGAATGGCTGTAAATACAGATGAAGCTTCTCTGGCTCGCCCACCACTCACCTCATTCTGTACTGCCCAGGTCCTAACAGGCCATGGACTGGTAACGGTCTGTGACCTGGGGGTTGGGGACCCCTGTTTTATAGGATGATGAGCTATCTGGGATAGAAAAGACCTACTTTTAGAGAGTCAGTGTTTCCTGAATTCCAGTCTGAGAACTGGCAGTATAAAAATAAGGCAAATGATCTGATATATATGAGAATTATATGAAATATGTATATATGTATATGTGTGTATAATTATGAAGCATAATAATTAAATGAATACCCATTAATCCACCATCCAGCTCAAGATCTAGGGCATTAGAAATACCATTGCTTTTGCCTATGGGTATCTGTCCTAACCCAGTACTATGTTATTTACTATATTTATCCTTCTTTTTTTATAAATAACATTATGACACATATGTTTACCATAAAAAATATGTTGTTTAATTTTGCTTGTTTTTAATCTTTATATAAATGATATATATTCTATACATTCTTCCATGACTTTTTAACTTATTTAACTTATTTCCAAGTTTAATCCATGTTTTCCATGGGAGGTTGTATCTCAGTCATTTTATCTGCTATGATAATCCACTTAGAGACAAAATAATATATATAATAATTTATCATCTACACTATTGTTAATGGTCATTTGAGATTATCTCCTTTATTTTCTTTCCTTTTCTTCTCTTTTTCTTTCTGTTACTCTTTTTTTTTAAATATGCCAATTCTTGGACGATCATTTGTTGCTCAAAGGAGGCAAGAGTTTCTTTAATTAGGAGGTAGAGTGTTAGTTATGCAAACGTCCACAAATATAAGATAATGCTATTTTTTTTTAAGTTTCAACTTGTTATTTCAATTTAAATTCTCAGCAGAATTATATGAGGGTTTAATTCTATCATCATGTCAACTACTTTTTATTTATCATTAATTTGGTTGACATGTTGTTTTAATTTTCATTCCTTCTTGACACTATTGAAGTTGAACACCTTTTCAGTCTTATTAGCCTTTTGTGTTTTAGTAAGGGTCTAGAGAAGAATATACAAACAACTTCAAGGAGTTAAACAGAGAAAGAATATTGCAAGGTTTTGGTTACACAGGTGATGGAGTTGCCAAGCACTAAACAGGGGTTACCAAGAGACTATCAATATCTCAAAGCACTATTACCCCTGCACTGGTGGACAAAGGGAAGAAGTCATGTTATCAGTCCCAGTGACCTGAGACAACCTTAGTCCCCTTGATAATCTCTGGTTTAATGTGGAGTCTCATATTCAACTCTCCCACTTGTACTGAAGAAAGGAGAAAGGTAAGGGATAGTGAGAAACAATAAGATCAATAGATTGGAAGTCTAGTGAACCTGAACAATGACGTATAGAAGGGTCACTAGAGTAAGTGACCCCCAAAATGGAAGATGGGGAACAGAGAATTCTATATTTAAATTTGAGATTTTGAAGGCAGTGGAGGTTCTGGTGATGAAAATGTAGGAGGTAAAGTCAAGTGGAAAAAAATGTCACTGGAGGTTAGAAAAGTGAGGGATGAAGAGGTTTATAGGGCTGCTGTATTACACAATTTTAGGTGCCCCATTCACATAGTCATCTGTGACAATGATTAGGCTAAAGTTTGAATAATTAATCCACATAGACTCCCTCATCCATACTCACACTAGTATATAAGAATAGGAGCTTTTTCCTGTCTTACTCAACACTGTATTCCTAGCATCTGGAACATGGTTGTCAGTATGTCCTCAATAAATGTTTGCTGGATGAGTGAATAAAATACTAATGTCACTTAAAACGAGGATGAGAGTAAAGCTGTGGAAGAAGATTGAATTAACAGCTAAAGGCTTAAATGAATGAGAAGAAGTAACTTGGAGGTCAGTACATGACAGCAATAAATTGGTAAAGATAGAGTTAAAACAGGATGGCATTACTCTTTTAAGCTATAAAGGTTCCTTTGCTTTTGTTGTGTATGCAGATGGATAATGGCTTGAAGGATATGACAGTTAGTCCTGCTTCTAAGCCACATGAGGCATGAGATAAAACATCCTTCACTTGAAAAGGTTTTGGAAAAGTGAATTTGGAAAGAGTCAAGCAGGTTTCTAGGCAAGATGGTATGAATATTTTGTGAAAATGCCAGGGATCAAGAAGAGCTTGCTGATTTTAGATGGGCATGATCGATAGTAAAGGAGGGAGGACATAATGGTTAGATTCCTTACGGAAAAAATGAATTATTCTCAGATGGTTCAACTTTGGAGACTTTAACAAAGGGAAACAATTTATCCAGGTGTAAGCAGGGTTAAGGGAACGAGTAAGTGAAGTTAAGGCACCCAGAGCCTAGGAATAGTGGGTGACCATTATTACCCCTCGGTCTGAAGGAGCCAGGGAAAGAAGCAATATTAAAGAGCCAGTCAGACCAGATCGTAGAGGAAGAAATGCCTATATTAACTGTGCTCCAGGAGGGATGCAGCTACTACCAGACCTACATCAGCAAGTCAGGGAGGCAGCAGGAGAGAATAAATGATCCCACCACTCTCTCCACATATCCTCTGATTTTCTGCTTGGCCCTCCTAATGGCTATACTGAACAGAAAATCAGAGGGCAGGGGAGCCTGGGAACTGCCATACATAGCAGCTTCATTCCAGGGCAAAAGTAGGGCAGAGAAGAGCAAAGCACATATTTAGGGTGGTCGTGGTGGGCGAATATAGGCCAGCCAGTAAAAAGGAAATAAATAACAAGGACCTTGTCAGAGAAGGGACAGATGGAAAAGTCTGGGATCAGAGTTTGGTTGATAATTTAGGACTGAGTTAAAAGTTGGATGACAGGTAATATGGTTTGTAGTTTATACTAATGTTCTAGAGAAAGCATGAATATTCCCTTCCTTGCCTTATTGAAATCTGGCTCACATTTTGGACTTTGAATTTTGAGTTACTGTCTTTGTAATATGTTTACTGGGAGCTCATGCTTTCTTGAGTGCTCACTAGAAACATGTGCTATAGTGGAGGTTTTGGAGCTGCGACATGGTCATTTTGTGCCACTCATGTACAAGGGCAAAATGGATAAAGGTGGAGACAAGCCATTGGCCACAGATGTCTGCAATTCTTTAGTGTAACCCAAGGGCTCTGCAGAAATCTTAAAGTAATCTTTTAAGGTACTTCAAAATAACCCTTTGGTCCAGGTAAGTGCGATCACTTCGAGAGCTTTCCAATGTCAAAGACTTTGCTTTGTTCTCCATCACAATACCCTTTCCAAACTATCAACACCCTCTCAAATAAAATCTTAAATTTAATCTTAATTTAATATTGAATATAAAATTAATATTCACCAGATCACCACCTACTTTATGAAGTCTTGCTTATTCAGACTCCCAAAGATAAATTGACCAAGGGTTGTTTTGCTTTAATTAGAATCTTGTCTTTCTTTAGTCAAGTAAATAGAAAATTAACTTAGGCAGATTATTTGAGTACCTATCATGAGAAGAATGCTCTGCACAGTGTAGAAGACTCACATCCTACTCTAGAAAGCAAATGATTTACATGTGTGTCCACAAAATAACTCTTTAGGTAAAAGAAATGGTGATCTTGTCAAGAAGAGAAATATTAAACTGATTCGAACAATGGTGTCATTGGGTTAAGAGAAAAACATTTAGTGTCATTCATTCATAGGTTCCATTCCAAAAGTATGAACTTGAACTTAGAGTTTTCTCATCTGTAAAATGAGGATAATTATATCTGTAATTATTAGGATTAGATTTCCCCTTCCTCTAAGCTGTGTTCTCAACTGCGGGCAGTGCTGCCCACTTAGGGCACCTTTGGAAATGTCTTTCTTTGTATCAGTGATAGAGGATGTTACTGGCATTAAGTGTATGAGGAGAGTGCTTGGAAACATCCTGAAATATGGGGGCACTCCTGCCCAATGAAGAACTATCGCATGCAAAATGCCAATAGTACTCCTACTGTGGTGTATATGAAATAGAGGTTTTTCTCACTTCTGTTCTGCGTTTTCCATCTGTTAGCTGCTTCTTGCTTCCCGCCCTACTCAGGCTCTGTCCCTCTACCCTCAGTTCTATTATTGGCCACTGGTCACTTTGCTGAGGGTTACAGTCCTTATTGATGGTGTGGTGGAAATAGCATGACCTTTGGAGTTGGGTCTATTGGAGTAAAATCCCCAGTTCTGCTACTCCTTAGTTGGATGCCCTTGAGAGTGTTATCTATATACTCTGAGTTTTAAATTACTCCTTCAGAGAATAAATTTAAGGACATCTTTATCTTGAGTCTTTTTTGGACTACAGCAGAGTATAACGTTTATTTTAAAAAATTCCTGACTCACAGAATACTCATGAAAATTAAAAGAGATAAGGTCTGCAAAGAACTTTGTATGAAATGTGATACCGTAAAAGCACTTAATAAATGATGGCTACTATTTCCTTTCTGTGGACTGAATGTATTTGATATTTCATGCAAAAGTGGGACATTGGACAATTCGCTCTCAGAATATCTAGCAGATCCTAGCAATGGTTTGCAAACTTTTGGCAGCAAAAGGAGGCAAATAAGTTACATTTCATAAATCTGAATAATGAAATCATTTGTGAGGCAGCTGAAGGTTAAGAGGCTGGAGTGGGGAGGAAATGTTATTCTATCTGAATGCATTCATCTAATCATGTGCATTTTAGGATAATACCAGGTTGTATTCTCCTGAATAGAGGATTTCATGCCCAATTTTCACCACTTGCTTCCAGAAAATGGCAGCCTATGTAGTGGACCCACTGTGCTGTCCGACATTGCCGAGAGCTCTAATGTTGGAGTATTTAGCCTTTATTTTGAACTTCCTAGATTGGGCAAGCTTGCCAAGCCCAAAATGTTGTTGTAGCATATTTGAGTGTGGATTTCAACAAAGTACAACTCTTCTGAAATAATTGACCAGCACTAAAATATTCATTCTCCAAGTTATACTTTTGTCATTCTCAAAGCAGGAAATGGTTCTCTGCAAATATTTAGAAATGTTGTGGAAACCCTGAAGTTCAAATCCATGGCAACCCCTCAAGCTTGCAGGTTGTAAAGGCATCATGCCTTCCTTAACAGAGTTACTTAATTCCTAAATAGCTGTCATAAGTGAAAATATGGAGACTGACATCGAAGAGGCAAGCTCTTCCAGTCCATTTTAAGAAGACCCTGGTTGACATCCGAACCATACAGTCCTATAAAAAGCAGCAGAAATTCCCTTTCTACTTAAACTGCATCTGCTGGGCAAGGTTTCAATAAAGCAGCAATTCATGAAAAGGTTTCCCTTTATTGCAAGTGTCAAAGTTCTCCTTGTTTAAGCTAACTGTTAGCAAAGTGTGCCTGGCCTCAGCTGTGAACTTTGCCTTGTTGCCTCACCTTTCCTTGACAGAAATAGACTTCACAACCAATTGTAGTATGGATCAAAGCTCTATATTTATATGAAGATGATACGAAATGGAATGGAATGAAAATATACATTGTATCTGTCACTGAAATTAATCTCAACATATGATAGTAAGCAGTCTCTGAAAGTCCTTTAAAAGTTATATTTGCATATATTTACCTGAGTAAATATACAAAGAAAAGCCATTTGGTTCAGAAACAGGAGTCTTCAATCTAAACTCTCCTTTTTCTTCCTTATTTGCTGGAAAATTTTGGATAAATGACTTAGGTCAGGATAACGTCTAGGTTTTTTTTTTCACTGTGTAAATGAGGAGATAGATGGTAGAGCCATTTATTAAGTTGGGAAACACAGGAGGAGGAGAGCAAGAACACAGAAGAGGAGGAAGACATTTTTGTGAGGAAGGCAATTATTTCAGCTTTTCACTTATTGAGTTTGAGACTCCTGTGAGATGTTTTTATGTGACGCTGAATATGGTCATGTGATGCTCAAAGAGGAAACAAAGTTTGGGTACCATCCATGTTTAGATGAAAGCTGAAAAAAATTTATGCAAATGAACTTATTTGTAAAAAAGAAATAAGAAACAGACTTACAGACTGAGAGAGTGAACTAATGGTTACCAGGGGGAAGGGTGGGGGGTGGAGGACTGTTGGGAAGTTTGGGATTGACATGTACACACTTCTATATTTAAAATGGATAACCAACAAGGACCTATTACATGGCACAGGGAACTCTGCTCGATATTACATAACAACCTAAATGGGAAAAGAATTTGAAAAAGAATAGATAACATGTATATGTATAAATGTATCACTGAATCACTTTGCTGTACACCTGAAACTAACACAACATTGTTAATGAATTATACTCTAATATAAAATAAAAATTTTTTAAAATGTTGAGGTATAGGCATAGATGCATTTATAGAGGGCAGGTTCAGAAGGTGAGAAGAAAGGAGAGTTAAGATTAGAACCCAGAGCAATGTCAACAGTTACTGGAGGATTAAAGCAGGGAAGACCAGTGAAGGAGGGTGATCTGCCATGGTGGGTGGAAAAGTGGGAAAAATTTGTGTCAAGAGATATATTCCAAGGAGGGAGTAATTATGCCTTTCAGATACATCCGGGGGGTCAGTATGACAAGAACTAAAATCTGTCCATTATTTGGAAGTTCATTAGTGGTCACATGGAGCAGTTGCAGGGAGGGTGAAAACCGTGCTGGATCAGGGTGAGGAATAAAGTTATTTAGCCCAGAGATAAGAAGGGTTACAGCTGTGGGACTCCTGCCTTCAAATATTTGAAGAGATATTATGAAAACCACAGATGAATTCCCAACTGTTTTACCTCCACAGGGCAAAAGAATGGACAATACGAGGTCACTTTGGGATACTTTTCCTTAAGTTTTTTTTTTTTTTAACATCTTTATTGGAGTATAATTGTTTACATTGCTGTGTCAGTTGCTGCTGTATAACAAAGTGAATCAGCTATATGTATACATATACCCCATAACTCCTCCCTGTTGTGTCACCCTCCGTCCCTCCCTATCCCACACCTCTAGGTGGTCACAAAGCACCGAGCTGATCTCCCTGTCCTATGCAGCTGTTTTCCACTAGCTATCTATTTTACATTTGGTAGTGTATATATGTCCATGTCACTCTCTCACTTCGTCCCAGCTTCCCCTTCCCCCTCCCCATGTCCTCAAGTCCACTCTCTATGTCTGTATCTTTATTCCTGTCCTGCCCCTAGGTTATTCAGAACCATTTTTTTAGATTCCATATATATGTGTTAGCATATGGTATTGTTTTTTCTCTTTCTGACTTACTTCACTCTGTATGACAGACTCTAGGTCTATCCACCTCATTACAAATAGCTCAATTTCATTTCTTTTTATGGCTGAGTAATATTCCATTGTATATATGTGCCACATCTTATTTATCCATTCATCTGTCGATAGACACTTATGTTGCTTCCATGTCCTGGTTATTGTTAATAGAGCTGCAATGAACATTGTGTACATGACTATTTTTGAATTATGGTTTTCTCAGGGTTTATGCCCAGTAGTGGGATTGCTGGGTCATATGGTAGTTCTACTTTTAGTTTTTTAAGGAACCTCCATACTGTTCTCCATAGCGGCTGTATCAATTTACATTCCCACCAACAGTGCAAGAGGGTTCCCTTTTCTCCACTCCCTCTCCAGCATTTATTGTTCGTAGATTTTTTGATAATGGCTATTCTGACCCATGTGAGATAATATCTCATTGTAGTTTTGATTTGCATTTCTCTAATGATTAGTGATGGTGAGCAACCTTTCATGTGTTTGTTGGCAAACTGTATATCTTCTTTGGAGAAATGTCTATTTAGGTCTTCTGCCCATTTTTGGATTGGGTTGTTTGTTTTTTTGATATTTAGCCTCATGAGCTGCTTGTATATTTTGGAGATTAGTCCTTTGTCAGTTGCTTCATTTGCAAATATTTTCTCCCATTCTGAGGGCTGTCTTTTGGTCTTGTTTATGGTTTCCTTTGCTGTGCAAAAGCTTTAAAGTTTCATTAGGTCCCATTTGTTTATTTTTGTTTTTATCTCCATTACTCTAGGAGGTGGGTCAAAAAGGATCTTGCTGTGATTTATGTCATAGAGTGTTCTGCCTATGTTTTCCTCTAAGAGTTTGATAGTTTCTGGCCTTACATTTAGGTCTTTAATCCATTTTGAGCTTATTTTTTGTGTATGGTGTTAGGGAGTGATCTAATTTCATACTTTTACATGTACCTGTCCAGTTTTCCCAGCACCACTTATTGAAGAGGCTGTCCTTTCTCCAGTGTACATTCCTACCCCCTTTATCAAAGATAAGGTGTCCATATGTGCATGGGTTTATCTCTGGGCTTTCTATCCTGTCCATTGATCTATCTTTCTGTTTTTGTGCCAGTACCATACTGTCTTGATTACTGTAGCTTTGTAGTATAGTCTGAAGTCAGGCAGCCTGATTCCTCCAGCTCCATTTTTTGTTCTCAAGATTGCTTTGGCTATTCGGGGTCTTTTGTGTTTCCATACAAATTGTGAAATTTTTTGTTCTAGTTCTGTGAAAAATGCCAGTGGTAGTTTGATAGGGATTGCATTGAATCTATAGATTAGGATTTCATTGAATCTGTAGATTGATTTGGGTGTATAGTCATTTTCACAATGTTGATTCTTCCAACCGAAGAGCACAGTATATCTCTGCATCTGTTTGTATCATCTTTAATTTCTTTCATTAGTGTTTTATAGTTTTCTGTGTACAAGTCTTTTGTCTCCTTAGATGGGTTCATTTTTAAGTATTTTATTCTTTTTATTTCAATGGTAAATGGGAGTGTTATCTTAATTTCTCTTTCAGATTTTTCATCATTAGTGTATAGGAATGCAAGAGACTTATGTGTATTAATTTTGTATCATGCCACCTTACCAAATTCAGTGTTTAGTCCTAGTAGTTTTCTGGTAACATCTTTAGGAATTTTATAGCAATACAATTCTACCTCAAGAAACAGAAGAATAGAAAACAAACAACCTAACCTTACACTTAAGCAATTAGCAAAAGAAGAACAAAAAAAAAACCCAAAATTAGCAGAAGGAAAGAAATTATAAAGTTCAGATCAGAAATAAATGAAAAAGATATTTGGGTTATATTTTAGTAGATATGTCAAGAAATTAAAATTATTGAAGTGAAGTGGTAGCATTATAAAGTGGTAAGATCCCATTACAGGAGTCATTCAACAGTGGAAAGAAAACCATCAGTGAAAGGGAATATAGAGATGGCTCATTCCATTCTACCTTTGATTCTGTGAACCTAATTCTGAGTCCATTTACTGCAAGGCCTCTATATCCTTGCAATATTGGCTAGACAGCAACTCATATGCTTATCCATGTTTTACAGGCCACAGGGTCCGGGAAGACTGATTATTATCATTTCCTGTAATGTCCAATATCAACGGGACAGAGTTCACTGAGAAGCCCTTTGGGTGAGCTGTTGAGTGTTGAGCTCGGAGCTGAGAAAGCCCAGGGCTTTGCCAGGACTCACCAGGGGATCCTCCTGGCTTCTCTAAACTCACTCCACTGGTGCTTTGGGAGAGGGCCCTTGGCATTTCTGTATGTCTGTGTTGCTTCACTAATTGATTCAAGAAAAATAAACACCTCTGGGGTAGAAGTCTGCCTCTTCCTTGGGACCAGACTACATCTAGCTTCTGGGTTTCTCAATTGGTATCTTAGAGGTAGCTAGTGGTGGTGCTTGCACAGAAATTTTCCAAGACATGAAAGCTGCTCTTAGTAGGCATCACAAGAGTCTAGATTAGCTGTCTTGACAGCAAAAAGAGCCCAAACACTCCAATTCAAAGGAAAAGGAAGCACGAGCTAGTGAAGAAAGAACATGGAGAGAGAGCCAGAATAAGAACTTCTGGGTCCACAATTACCAAGGGTCCCCTTTCCCTTTCTCCCATATGTATCTTATAAACAACTTAAAGCCATACTATAATTTTAAGAACATCAAAGAAAAGTCTCATTTTCCTAACGATAATGATTCTGATCCCTTAAATTTTTTTCAAAATCTTTAAATGATGATATTTATGCAGTGTTAGCTTGTGCCTAAAGCAACACATTATTTCATGTACCTATGTATTTATATGCCCATGTGCACTTAGCACAAGCTTGTAAGTTTGGAGACCAAAAATGTAGGAGCAGTGCTGACAGTAAGGGATGGTATATTTTCTACAATTAATTAACTGGTTGATTGAAATATAATAATTCATTAAGCAATTATTAAGAAGTTATTATAGGGTTTCCCTGGCGGCGCAGTGGTTGAGAGTCTGCCTGCCGATGCAGGAGACATGGGTTCGTGCCCCGCTCTGGGAAGATCCCACATGCTGTGGAGCGGCTGGGCCCGTGAGCCATGGCCGCTGAGCCTGCGCGTCCGGAGCCTGTGCTCTGCGGCGGGAGAGGCCACATTGGTGAGAGGCCCGCGTACGGCAAAAAACAAAAACAAAAACAAAAAAAACCATGGAGTAGGGGCCCAACAGTCAGAGGTGGTGTTGGGACGTCATGGGTTTCAGCTAGTTGCTGGGGTAACATTCAACG